>NW_028292772.1:0-1000 GCF_964252035.2 Podarcis erhardii | reverse complement strand
ACGCCTCTTTTTATTTGACATGGCGTATTAGGCATTACGCGGCATATACGTTGATTTATTTGTTGGCAAGATTCTTCCAATCTGCGACAGTTTAACCTATCAGTAAGACAGCGGATGTCGATTCCGACACAAATCGAAATGAGTAGATGCTTTTCTTCTTCAATGAACTGTGAGATTGTACCCAAGAGCGCCGCAGCGTCCTGAGGTTTTACGGAGAGGAAAATAACGTCCGCGACTGCCAACTGAACACCAAATGACGCAAAATGGAAAAAATGAATTTCGAAAGCGTTATTTCATTTATTAGAGTACTGCTTATATATCACCGCGAGTACTTCCCACCGATCTGAAACTATTTTGTCTAAATAGTATTTATAGCAGGGAGTTTGGTAGATTTTTTTGCAGGGGCGGAATGATACAATAGAGAATCAGTCGCTACTTGATGTAAAGAGTAACGTGACTGTGCCAGTGCAGAATGACACAATGGAGTATTAGTCGCATCTGTAGTATTGCGTAAGCAGACTGCCGGCAACCCTGAGCCAGCGTGAGATGATTAGGGAAATTAACGTGACAGTTGAGATCGGAGAAGTTGCGTGTAGTAGCTGGTCGCACATCTTCCGGATTGAAAAGGGCGATGTAGCCAAGATCTTCCACAAGCGACCGCTTGATATCATCACGCACGAGCATGTATATTTGATTTTTTGCAATGCGGTTTGATTCCACGAAACCTTTCGCAAGCGCAAAGGCCATTACACCGGCTCCAACGAAACCTGCATCGATTGCCGCACAGTCTAGCTCACAACAAATTAGTCGGTGGTCGACGCTATAAAATGAAGCTGCTGTTTCCCTCCCCCTCCTCCTCAGTGCAACCTGTGTTAGGGCGTCAGTGAATTAGGAACTACAAGGCTAAACTATGAATTATGCTTTGAGGTACCTCTGCGCAGTATAACACAGTATATGTAGCCCCTGTCAATGTTGTCTTGGCCGACAATTGCAACTAGAG
>NW_028292773.1:0-53071 GCF_964252035.2 Podarcis erhardii | reverse complement strand
CAGAAGTAGAAGTAGTTTCACTAAAGAAGAAGCAGCACTAGCAGCTGTACAAAACAATAGCAGTACTACAACAAAAGTAGCAGTAGTAGCTGGACATACAGCAGCAGTAGAAGTAGTTTCACTAAAGAAGAAGCAGCACTAGCAGCTGTACAAAACAATAGCAGTACTACAACAAAAGTAGCAGTAGTAGAGCTGTACATACAGCAGAAGTAGAAGTAGTTTCACTAAAGAAGAAGCAGCTGTACAAAACAACAGCAGGACTACAACAAAAGTAGCAGTAGTAGCTGTACATACAGCAGAAGTAGAAGTAGTTTCACTAAAGAAGAAGCAGCACTAGCAGCTGTACAAAACAATAGCAGTACTACAACAAAAGTAGCAGTAGTAGCTGTACATACAGCAGAAGTAGAAGTACCTTTACTAAAGAAGAAGCAGCTGTACAAAACAACAGCAGTACTACAACAAAAGTAGCAGTAGTAGCTGTACATACAGCAGAAGTAGAAGTACTTTTACTAAAGAAGAAGCAGCTGTACAAAACAACAGCAGTACTACAACAAAAGTAGCAGTAGTAGCTGTACATACAGCAGAAGTAGAAGTAGTTTCACTAAAGAAGAAGCAGCACTAGCAGCTGTACAAAACAATAGCAGTACTACAACAAAAGTAGCAGTAGTAGCTGTACATACAGCAGAAGTAGAAGTAGTTTCACTAAAAAAGAAGCAGCTGTACAAAACAACAGCAGGACTACAACAAAAGTAGCAGTAGTAGCTGTACATACAGCAGAAGTAGAAGTACTTTTACTAAAGAAGAAGCAGCTGTACAAAACAACAGCAGTACTACAACAAAAGTAGCAGTAGTAGCTGTACATACAGCAGAAGTAGAAGTACTTTTACTAAAGAAGAAGCAGCTGTACAAAACAACAGCAGTACTACAACAAAAGTAGCAGAAGTAGCTGTACATACAGCAGAAGTAGAAGTAGTTTCACTAAAGAAGAAGCAGCACTAGCAGCTGTACAAAACAATAGCAGTACTACAACAAAAGTAGCAGTAGTAGCTGTACATACAGCAGAAGTAGAAGTAGTTTCACTAAAAAAGAAGCAGCTGTACAAAACAACAGCAGGACTACAACAAAAGTAGCAGTAGTAGCTGTACATACAGCAGAAGTAGAAGTACTTTTACTAAAGAAGAAGCAGCTGTACAAAACAACAGCAGTACTACAACAAAAGTAGCAGTAGTAGCTGTACATACAGCAGAAGTAGAAGTACTTTTACTAAAGAAGAAGCAGCTGTACAAAACAACAGCAGTACTACAACAAAAGTAGCAGTAGTAGCTGTACATACAGCAGAAGTAGAAGTAGTTTCACTAAAGAAGAAGCAGCACTAGTAGCTGTAATAACAGTACTACAACAAAAGTAGCAGTAGTAGCTGTACATACAGCAGAAGTAGAAGTAGTTTTATTAGAGAAGAAGCAGCAGTAGTACCTGTACTAAACAATACCAGTACTTCAGCAAAAGTAGCAGGAGTAGCTGTACATACAGCAGAAGTAGAAGTAGTTTTACTAAAGAAGAAGCAGCTGTACAAAACAACAGCAGTACTACAACAAAAGTAGCAGTAGTAGCTGTACATACAGCAGAAGTAGAAGTAGTTTCACTAAAGAAGAAGCAGCAGTAGTAGCTGTACTAAACACATGTTGCAATAGCAGTACTACAACAAAGTAGCAGTAGCTTTACTACAACAAAAGTACTAGTAGTAGTTGTAGTTATACTACTACTACAGCAGGAATTTAGTGGAAATGGCAGCAGAGCGGTTTGCCTTGTATCAGGGAACACCAGCAAGCTCACCTCAACACGGGAAAAATCAGCAGCATGAGAGATAGATACGTAGTGGTTGCAACATTTATTCCTAGCAGAAACAGCAAGCGCACTATTTGTATATGTATCATATTTAGATATGTATCTATACTCGGTTTGACAAGCGATTCAGATTCGTACGCATGAATCTAATGGTTGGAGAACCGTCTACCGAGGTAGCCAAATACAAAAGAAAAGATAGAACACATTTGCGGAACAAATGGTGGTAAACATGATATCAAAATGAAGGACATAAGAAAATGCTATGGATGCTTTTGCTAGCGACACTTCAACAGCGGTCTACTGCTAGATACGCCCAAGCCTACCTACATATATTCAAATTGTACACACACATATACGTGTGTGTATGCAAATACGATCATTACTGGTGTCGAAATCAGCTGATTGCAGCTAGAAATGGTTCAATATGCACCAATGTGCAAAGCAAAATTACACGCTTGAAACATGCCAAGTGCTGCTGCCATATGTGCACTTCTGCATCAGAAAATCGATATACATATGAGCCAACTTACATTTGTATAATTTATTTATATATATATGGTAGGTGGTAGCCCATGAATCTTACTTGAGCATCCGATAAGCGTTTTGCTCCATCACTTGGTTGACCATCTGCAGGTATATCAAGGAACTCAATTGCAAGACAGTTTGTTTCATTCTTGTGAAAGAGATAGACACACACATTCATTAATTGTTGCTGAGGATTGACATCCGTTAAATTTTGAGTAAGCAAATCTCACTGAATTTAGCGCTTCACATACATTGATATATAGATATATACTATCAGCGCAACAAATTAGGCGACCACCACGCTTTATGACCTGTGCTGAGAAGAGTTTCAGCACATGCGCTCCAAAAAATGTAGATCTTTGAGAACAGAAAACGTAATTGCCTACACATAACAAGCAACAAAAGTGTATTCTAGCTAGCTATTGCTGAATTCATTGATTTGTCGAGACTGCAAAGCGCAAAAAACTCAACATACGCATAAGCATGAGAGCTCCATTCGCAGAAACATACATATTCTACATGCAATTTATTAAGTCCATCAATACAAGTTGTCGGCAATAATATACAGCCATATATGTATGTGAGTATGTGGCTAAAGCAACGCAACTATGAGGACAGACACACGGAGCTGCTGCGAGAAAAGGCGGTGCAATTTCGAGAACGAGTTTGTCTATATATTGCTTTGCTGGTGTATATCTTTCTATACGCCAGCAAGTGCTGCTGCAGCTACTGCGTGAAATTTCACTACTACTCTGTATATACTCAGTTTCAGTCTTTTTTTTGCTGGTGCGCAACAGCTGAGCCATACAATAAGTCAACACAGACGAAAAAAACCAGCAAAAATTAGACCAGCTGTTTACTGCAGATGTATAGACTGTGTGCTGCTGCATGCACTACCACTGTTGTGGAAATCCCCACTAGTTTGCTGTAGTCTACTGCTGCTGAAGCTGCACCAAGTCTCTCTGTGTGAAGGGTGGCTGCATCGCTTGATTTGCATATAAAAAAAAGGAAGAATTGGGGCTGTCAGATTTTTCGTCTGTTTTGCGAAGACTGCTTGAACAGCTGCTCACTCGCAAACAACGACAAAATGTGCGGCAGAATTGTGCGAGTTTCACTACAAACTTGCAGAAACGTTTCTGTCCGCATGCCAACAGAGAAGAAACAATAAGAAGGAGCTGGGTGGGTGGCATCATCTTTTCTTTCACACAAATCCCTGTCTTTCTTCTTCACTTTGTTGCAGCAGTCTTTTCAAAGAAGTTCAAACGACTGCAAACGAAAGCCACTGCAGCCTGTCTACGAGTGTGTGTGCGACACTACCCACTTTTTCAAAGAAGAAAAAGAAGACTTTCATCTCCCTGGTAAAAAATGTGAGTGTGAGATGTGTGATCACCACACACACTATATCAAGAATTTGCAGTGGTCTGGTGCATCTGACACCAACTCTTTTTTTATCCTGCACTACGACGCTTTCATTTCTGTTCAATTCTCATCACCACTACTACTACTACTACTATAACTACTACTACTACTACAACTACTGTAACTGGTACTACTACTACTACTATAACTACTACTACTACTATAACTACTACTACTACTACTACTACTATAACTACTACTACTATAACTACTACTACTATTACTATTATAATTACTAGTATGATTACAACAACACCAACTAGTGACTATTACTATTTTGGATGTGTGTAGAAGTGGAAATAAGTGAGAGAGGAAACTCGTGTGGAGAGGAGAGAGAGAGCAAGAGCGCGCAGTTTACTTGACGAAGTTTTTCTCTTTCTTTTTGCATGTCGAGCCAGGCAAAACCCAGCCTGGTTTTTTCCCAGTAAGTGACTGCAGCGACTAGCGCAGGAAAGCGCAGCTGCGCGCCTCGCTTGACAGCCACGGGCTCGACTTGCTGCATGCGCTCAAACAAAGCATCCAAAGAAGAAACCCCTGCTTTGGAAAAAGGGGGAAAAGTGGTGAAAGTGGTGGGGGAGTTGCTGAGCGTGCAAGAAGACTCTGCGCTGCGAAGAAAAGAAGCAGCCAAAGCAGCAGAAGAAAGGGAGTTAGGGTGGTCGCCTTGTTGTGTAGCTGGCACTTTTTTTTTTTCTGCGTCACTGGTGGTGGTAGCTGCAGCAGCTTCTGTGCGCTCTTCGCCTGCTGAGTGGTGCGCTAAAAAAAAGTTTGATTCTTTTTTCGCGCTTTTGGGCAGAAACTCCTCTTCGGCTAGCACCCGCACTCGAAAGTTCGCGTCCACCCCCACCGGCACGAGCCACTGCTGCTGCTGCTGCACCTCGCTTTTTTCGCCTTGAAAACCACCACCACCACTACTACTACTGAAGCGCGCTCCCAAAAAACCCCGCCGCCCACTACTACTCAGTGCAGTAGAAGGAGTCCTAAAACTACTCGTAGTAGTAGTGGAAGTAGTGGTATTATTGCTGTTTTTTTGGTGGAGAAGGGCTGCTTGCTTGTCTGCAGACAGGCGCTGCGCGAGTTGCCGCAGCTGCTCAGTGAGCGAGGGAGTTAAGTAGCGAAGCAACTGCTCCAAGTACAAGTACAAATCGTAGCGACTCATTTCTTGCTGCAGCTTCCCTTCTTCGTCACAGCGTGGGCACTGTTGGGGCAGCAACTGCTCTTTGCAGCAATTTCCTCCAAACTTTTTGTGCGCTGGAACTGCTGCGGCGAAAGGCAGCAGCGCCACTGCGTTGTTGAAGCGTTCTTCGCAGTGCAGACAGCTGCCCAACAAAAAAAATGCATGCACTTATAAAACTCTCAAATGAAGGCCACTCTAACGCTGCACACACTGGAAAACGTCTGCGCACTCACATACATACATATATATGAGGCATATGTGTAGTAGGTGTAAAACTGTGTGAGCGCTCCACTGTGTGTCTGAATGTGGGGGCTTGAATGTGGGTGTCTAGACAACACCTCAGTCTCACACTCCATCAAACACTAGACACACACGTACACACACACAAAAGTCTCAAAAAGATGTGTATCCGTGATTCAAAGCAGACTAACACGCAGATACACAAGTTCACACACCCACATACATTACATACATACATTTACACATACATACATTACATACATCATATAGATATCCATACATCATATATATATACATACATACAAACATATACATACATACATACATACATACATACATACATACATACATACATACATACATATATACATACATACATACATACATACATACATATCTACATACATACATATATACATACATACATACATATATACATACATACATGCATACATTACATACATACATACATACATACATACATCATATATATATATATGTATAATTGTATTTGCGACACAGCAGTTCAGAATATGATCTTGAGTTGAAAGTTCAAAGGTTTGCTTAGAGAGAGAAGTAGCGAGAAAGAGAGAGAGATTTGGGTGTTTATGTGAAGAAGCAGCGAGATCGTTTTGGACTGAAAAGAAGCCTTTTTGTGGAGGACTGGAGTAGGAGTGAAAGTTCAACTCGTGAAAAAATGTATATGAGGCAGCGACTGGAGCAAATTCCCGCTGCAGCTACTCCAATATGTGGGCCAGTTTAACATTTACCCACTGCACATGGTCGACAACAGCTAGAAGAGTAGCAACACTTAAATTGTACATGCATCGTGTTTGGAGACAGACAATTTTGAGCAGAAAGATGAATTCACGAAAAAGAGTTGTGAATGGCGCAGGTCCGTGTGAGGAGAGAAAAGACAAAAAGAGAAGAAAAAGCTGAGGAAGAGAGGAAATGAAGGCATCCCTGAAACGCTTTCTTAGACCGCTTTTTTGTGTCTATTCTTCACTAACTGACAGTCAACAGTTCCTTGTGCAAAGTCCACATGTAGCGAAAAACCAGCTCGATCATCGAAAATGTGCTTCTGTTTTATAGTAGGTCTCCAAAAAACGAGAAACACATGTCAAAAGTAGACGAGAACAACCCTGCTTGAGTTCGACCAACCTCACAAATCTACACGTACAAACATCCACGCCTCACGAAAAAAACATACGTACCACTTCTTGAAAACAGTCACTTAAAACTCAACGTGTACCAATATAAAACTTTTCGAAACTACACAAATACATATATACATATATACATATATATATATATATATAATATACATATATATATATATATATAATATACATATTTATATAATATACATATATATATATATAATATACATATACATATATAATATATATATATATATATATATATATATATATATGTATGTATGTATGTATACATCTTGATATACAAATACAGATTGGCTTTGTCGTTGAAAAGCAACAGCAAAAGCAGCGATTTAAAGCAGAAAAATTGCGTGGAAAAAGTTGATGCGCCAAGTCAGCAGTTGATTCCAATGAGGCAGACTCACAGAGAAATAAAGAAAGTAGAAATTGAGACAGGAACAGTGCAAAAGAAAGAGAGAGACAGAAGAGGTAAGAGGATCACACACAGACACACAGACAAAGAGGCAGCACTAGAGGGTAAAACGTCATGATGAAATATAGACAGCTAGTTGGGCTTCGAAGTGAAAAATGGGAACGAAAGACTGCTGAATGCATGTGGTAGAGAAATCTGCCAGAGCTACTAAGAAGAAAGCGGAAACTGGAAAAACACGAAGAAACAGAGGCCACAGAATTTGAAAAACGGCGACACAAAAACACATCTATTTCACACATAAACACATATATATATATATATATGAGGGGAAATCGGGCAGAGAGGAGACGAAAGAGAGAAATGGAGAAAGGAGCAGAAAATAGTGACTCACCGCAAAGTTGTCTGTGCAAACTTGCGCTGCAAAGCAGCAAGGGTGACTGTAATTAAATTGCGCAGTACTGACGGAGAAATCCACCAAAGACAGCCAGTACAGCGCATGTACTGCAACAACATTTCCAGCAACAGTCGCAACGTAAGCCGCCTAAAAATGAGAGGCACTAGAAAGCGAAACGAGTTCATTCACACATACAAATGCGTATACAAAAATTCACACTAATGTACGCAGTGTCCCCACGCTTACAAGAGGAAGGAAAACTGCGTCTCACCAAGAGCAGCTACTACAGCTTGAACAAATATAGATATGTGTATATATGCATAAGTAGGGAGCCTCACACTGAAACTTTGTACACGATTAACGACGCAGAAAGGAGAGTCCTACTTCACAAGAAAAGATGAGACAAAAAATTTTCTACTTAGGTGTGCCTGCCAATCCCATTTGCATGGAAAGTATACGTAACGGTATATGTATGTATATACTAAAGAGAGTGCATTCGCTTGCAGCATATGGTGTTCGTACAAAAAGTTATGTGCAATTGCTTAAAACTAGACCTACTTACCGAAGACAGACGTCTCTCTAAAATATAGAGCAACATACACATAAGAAATGTACACATACACACATTGACCCATCGACACAGATGCAAACAGCAGCGTCTCATGCACTTCTTTTAGAGTAAAAACACATGTGCAAATAGAGGAAGTTCTGGTTGATTTGCAGTCATTCAACACAAGGGTCCATACATTGCTGCCGCTGCTTCAAATCGCCTGCCGCTCCATTTTGTGCCAATATAGAGGGAAATCTCTGCTTCGTTTTTTCTGCTATAACAAGTGTGTAATTTGTTCTCCACTATGCAAGCAGCTTCTACTACTGTGCGATTTTAGCTGCTGTCACACCACCACCACCACCACTTTTAGTGCTGGCATCATTTTGTCGTTGTTTTTCTCGTAATTAGGGCTGATATATGGTTGCTGCTATTGGAACTGCTGTCAATCCTTCTATGCAAGTTGTTGCTACTGCTCTCACCGAAATACGGCTGCTCCACTTCAACTATAGCTGCAGTATTCTCAAGCTACTCCTACCATAAGAATAAGTGCTAAATTTTCTTGAAACTACTTGACCCTTAAGATAGTTGCGATATATTATAGAAGATAACCATCATCCATCCCGATAACTAACTTTTCCTTTAGACTAATACTCTAACTAACTAATGACTCTGCTACACTACTACTACTAATACTACTATTACTATTAGTACTACTACTACTACTACTATTAGTACTGCTACTATTAGTACTACTACTACTACTACTACTACTACTACTACTATCACTACTACTACTACTACTACTACTACTACTACTACTACTACTATTACTATTAGTACTACTGCTACTACTATTAGTACTACTTGTAGTACTCCTTTGATTGTGGAAGAGCTGCTTCAACATCCTGCCTCAAATGAGTGCTCAAATCGTACTTGAAAGAAATCTCTGAACTTGCCCGTTATATCCAAAGAGCTCGCTACTGCTCCTCTTACTGGTTAGAAATTTCTTTCAAAACCAGTAGTCTAGTCATAACTCTTATTTCTGCAACTCTCCACTATCCCTCAATACTACGTCTACCACTACTACGAAACTGCGGATTTTGTGACTAGACTGCTGTTACTTGTTGGAACTTCGCCCACTAGTGTGTCTACTCGTCTTTATCTCTCCTAGAGTAAGCGCTGCAGTTTCAGACAAATCCCACAATTACTGCCTTAAATTCACTTTCACTATACTGGGGAGTTTCATGTATTTCTGCACTGAAAAAAAGCTGAGAGACTGACGCGTAAGGCATCTTTCGCCAAAATGGTCGCCTTGCAATTCTCGCACTCCAAATTGATTGGCAGTGGGTGCTGCAGCAAATTTATGAAATCACAAAAAGCCCACAAAAGCGAAAGTCACCAAGCGGGGCCTTGATAACAAAAAAAAAGGCCAAAAGCCTGAAAAACTGCGTCGAAAAGTGCAGAAAGTCTTCAAATCGAAGCAGAAAAGCGGCAGAAACAGAGTCTAATGGGGTAGAAGGAGCGAAAACCTTGCTCGAACAAAGAAAGTCTCTAATGATAATAGAGCAACGAGCATTTGCACCTAGACTGCAGCGACTTTGGAAAAAGAAAAAGTTTTGCTTGAAAACAGAAATATTATTCGTAGTAGCCACGACGAGAGAACTGCAATAGTTGCAGCTTTATACAAATCGCACTAAAAAACACACGAATTAAAAAAGCAGCAACAACTTCAGTAGTACTTTTAGCAGTCACACCAGAAAGAGCCTGATAACACAGGTGAGGAAGACGTGAAAAAACTATGCGAAAATAGCGAAGAAGGAAGAGCCAAGCAAAAAGAAAGAAAATTAGAGCACCACCACCATCAGCAACTCAAATACAGCAGAAGCAGCAGCAAACTAGTGCTACGTGTAGAGAGAGGCGAAACACGAAAATATACAAAGGATCAGGTGAAAACACAAGAACAGTCGCTTCAATACATATATATATATGTGTAATTACATATATACAGATAGATTCGTAGATATATACACTTACATATATAGAAAGAGAGAGAGACAGAGAAAGAGAGCAAGCAGACAAAGAAGTTGGAGCATTAAAAAAGAAACTGAGCGCAGTTTTGGTGGGCACTAGTTGGAATAGTAGCAGCAACAGAGCAAGCGCATAAAGCGGAGCATATCAGGCAGCTGAAAACTGCAGACACTGCACACACAGTGTAGAACAAGAATTAATAGAGACGGCGTTCAGCAAAAGCGAAACTAGAAAGAAAAAAAGAGCAACAAAACTAGAGCTGCAGCACTCAATACGAGATCCTAAAAAGCAGCAGACTCTTCAACAGCAGCAGACTCTTCAACAGCAGCAGACTCTTCAACAGCCGCAGATTCTTCAACAGCAGCAGATTTTTTGACAGCAGCAGATTTTTAAAGAGCAAGTTCTTCAACAGCAGCAGCTGCTGGAGAAATGCCCAAATAGCAGCAAGAAACAGCGCAACAACAGCAGCACATACAGCGCAGAATAGCACTGAAAGAGAGCGCAAGAAGCGCGAAAAAAGCAACTTTAACACTGGCAAGGTTGAGAAATCTGCACCAGCACACTGCGAAACAAGGACAAAACAAACAGTTAAAAGGGCTATATATTATGAAGGGAACTAAAACAACACACACAGTGCCGTACCCCAGCGCGCTGCGACTAGCTAAACGAGCACTAAGCAAAATCCACAAACTCACGTTCCGACATACATAAATATGTTCGTCCTATTTCATACACACGTATATACAGACATATATATATATATATATATATATATATGTATATGGTGGTGGCAGTATTCTTATTTTGTTGGATTTATAAGTAGAGAAGCTCAGACACATACAGATGTGTGCCTGTTAGGAACAGTGCAAGGAAGCTAGGCACACAAGAGCCAACTCAGAGCCCTGCAGTGAAGACAGAATGAGATGAAATCGAAAGAAAAGGACAGAAAGGGACACTTTGGTTAGAAAAGTCAGGGCAAAAAACAACAGAGAAATGAATGAGAAAGCTAGAGAATGCTACAGCGAAGAGGGACAAAGAGGGAACAAAAAGGGAAACGACGCAAGCCACAGACACGAAGGGGCAGAAAAACAAACGAAAGAGAGTGGCTGAAGCGAGAGAGAGAAAAGTGAAAGCGAAAAAAAGTGAAGGAAGACAGATGCTGAAAGCAGCGTAAGCTTCATTTTACACAAGCAAACAAGGTGGAAATGCTTATTTTGCACAAGAAGGGTTCTTCAAAGAAGTTGCAGTGATGTGGAGTTTAAAGCAAAAAAATGAGCAACGCAAGAGACGGCAAACTTAGAGAAAGCAAGAGACAGAAAAACTATTTCTGCAAAGAAGGACTGACGGATAGACTCAGCTAAAGCGAAAGCAATAGGAGGAAGCAAAGTGGTGAGAAGAAATTGACTAGAGTTGCCAAAAGGCCACGGAAAAGTAGGAGCGGAGAGAGCGTAAATGCTTGAACGCACTAGATCCCACTCATCATTTTCCCGCAAACTTTTTTGAAAAAAAAAGGGTTTACACGCGTACAAAAACATATAATTACATAGAGAAATATATTATAGCTCAACCTGCTCTCCCTCCATATATACATACATCACAAAATGAAGTGAAACTGTCTACTGCACATTTTTGTGTAGCTGAAAACATTTTCACACATACATATATATATATATGTATGTGCGCAGGTGTGCACTTGACTTTGTGTGTAAAATTGAAGATGCAGCTCAAGCCAGACTTTTTCCTTTTTCCACAGATATCCTTCACGAAACTGCCAGAACTTCTTTCACTTGTGTTTCAGTGCAAACTCGAATGTGCTCTCTTCCATACAACGATCCCCTAGTTTTTAGAAAAAAGGCAACAGTCCATTCGAACACTTTGCAGAATTACCACAAAAGGACACAAACAGGAGAGTCTTCTCAAAGCGCCTGCACGACTACCACAAGAGCTAGACAAGATCCACGACAAGCTGCATGCACCTGTGTGTATATGCAAGTGTACGCAGAAACTGGTTTCAACCCTCTTGTTTGCTCCCAGACAAATCGACCTCCTGTATATAATACGCAGAGATATTTCACTACTCGCACTATAAATGAGGAGCATGTGAGAGTGAGTACACCTATAAAAAGGCAGTCGTAAGCTCCCCCCAGCCTACCAGTTTGTACCGTTCGTCGCGTTTGTGCAGAAGAGCAAGAATGCGTTGTTCGCCAGCTTTTTCGCGCTTTTCCCTCAACTCACTGTCCACTTCTCCCTCTGCAGCTTGCTGCTGTTGCTGAATTTCTTTGTATTTGGAAGCCTCCACGCCCAGACTGGCTGCCAGTTGAGTCGCACTAGTGCCCTGCATGTGAGCGCAAAGTCGCATAACGGGTGGCAGCAGCTGCTGAGCGATATAATACTCAACATCCACTTTGAGAATCGAACTGTGCAGCACTTCGCGAGGATGGAAAGCCCTTTCCGCTGCACTCAGAGGCGCTGCATTTGTTGGAGCTGTTTCTGCTGCATGCGTCTCCACTGGAGACAGACTTTCTTCTTCCTTTGGTGGAGAAACAGCAGCAGCAGCAGCAGCAGGAGAGCGTGAACTCGAACTAGCAGCAGCCTTAACCGCAGTGTTTCTTGCAGCAGTTTTAACGACTGCCCCAGTGGGGGATTTGCTCTGGGCAGTTTTTTGCTGGAGTTCTGAGGAGAAGAAGGCGCGAGAGCTTTCAGTGGTGCAGATGACGAAGGGAATTTCGTTGTGGACTTTCACGTCGAGGCCTTGGCGTTGCATGCGCAGAGCCACCTGCACATGAGGATGCAGCACAGTTCCAGCTGCTGTTTTCGGGTACACTTGGGGGGGCTTTGTGAGCGCTTTGGTGATGACGAAGTACTCCAGAGGAACTTTGCCTGCTCGCAGCAGTTTCGCCGTTGCTCTCAGTTTCTCGTGCACTTGGTCCACCACTGAGTCGAGTCCGCCTCCACTCACTTTTTCCTCTTCTTCTTCTTCGTCCACTGTGCCTGCCTTCTGCTTCCCTTCTCGTCCTCAGCACGGACTCGTGGTAGTAGTGGTGGTGGTGGTGGTAGTAGTTGCTCGTCTTCTTCTCCTTGGTCTTTCCCTTTCTGTGGTGGTGACCCTCCTGCTTCAGCTCTCTCTTGTGGTGGAAGCGAAGAAGCCACCTGCTCTTTGCTTTCTTTACTGCTGAAAAAAAAACTAGCGCTGTCTCCGCTGTGCGAATCGGGACTTTTACTCGCGTGACTGCTGCGCTCACTGTCATGTGTTGGGTGGCCACTACTTGTCGAAGAATTCCCTCTTTTTTCTTCGAGGGAATTGCTCTGCATGTGGGGGTGGTGGCCGGTGGAGGAGGCGCTGTCTTTGCTGCCGGCGTTTTTCTTCTCTTTGAGGGAAGAAGTGTCGCTGCGGGTTGGGGCTTGGAGGATATCTGCGAAAAAAAGCTGAATCAGGTGCTGCCCCAGCGCCCGCGTCAGAAGAGCCCAGTCCCTTCTGACGAAATCCAGCCCTTTCTGCTGAAGGGCGTAGAGCTGTTTTGGGTAGTTCTCCACCTTCAGGGAAAGGTACTTTTTCTTCTTGAAGAGAAAGAGACGCCTGAAAACGGCCTCGAACTCAATCGACAGCTTCGAGTACGAGCGGTTGATTTCGCCTCGAATTTGTTCACCCAGTCGCTGCGCTTGCAGAAAAGACGCTCCGCTTGGGTCGTCAAACAAGTTCGTGTTCACCTGCAAACATCAGTTGTCGAGGTGGAAAGAGAAAACACGAAGACAGAAGTGAAAAACGAGTGAAAAAAGCACACTCGAAGAACGCGCGAGAGGATGTGCTGGAAACTGCGTTTTTTGCCTTCTCTGCACGGGCGCTGACTCTGGCACACACTGGGCACAAAGAATCTCCATTGTGAGTTGTCTGAGAGAAGGTGAGAAGGAAAGGAGTATCCCCAAGTCAGTGGTTGGGGTGTACAGACACCGCAAACGCGTCACAGAGACGACACGAAAACAAGTCGTCTGCTTCAGCAAGAGAGACGACACACTGAGAAGAAAGAAGAAAAAAGTCGGGGGTATTTATGAGAAGCCCGCAAGACAGAAAAGCGACATGTCTTGTTTCTGTTGAGTGAAAAGAAGAACCTCTCTCAGGAAGCGAACAACAGCTGCTGTTCGGGTGTACAGACACCCCAAAACTTGGTGACAGAAGATCACGGGAGTTTGTTTGTCTAGATTTGGAGGACTTGGGGTCAAGAAAAAATGTCACTCTTTCTTTTTGCGTGTGAAAACACTAAAAGTAGCGAGCACAAGAAACGAGACAAGTGTGCGTTTCGACAGAAAAGACGGATTTCACACTTGAGTTGACGTGTATAGACACCGGAAACGCAGGAAAGGCACTTCTGGTCGGGTTAAAGAAGCGAAGTGGAATTTCAAAGAAGTTCACAAGTGAAAACTTCTTTTTAAAAGCACAACAGAGACAGAAGGCGCACACGGCTGAGGAAGTCTTTCGGTGGTTTGTGCAGAGGGGGGACAGAAAGTGAAGAGAAAAGAAGCAATTTCGAGAGTTTCTTCGTGAAAAGTAGAACAAGTGGAGACAGCGTTCGTTTCTGTACAGACAAATTTTTGAGTGGAGAGGAGACAGTGAGTCGTGTTTGAAGAGAAGTCGAGAGAGGAAAGCAGAAAGAGGCAGTTTTGTGTGGGTTTCTTTGCGCAACTAATGAGTCACTGAAAAGCCAGCAGGCAGGTGTTCAGGTAAAAAAATGTAGGAAGGAGCAGATAAATGCCAAAAAACCGAAAAGATGAACTAGCGAGACAAAGAGACAGACGTAGAGAAAAGGAGAAAGTGACTCACAGAGAAAGTAAACGATGATACGGCCGCTGCTTGGACAGAGATACACAATAATTGTGATGAGGGTACTTCTTTCTAAATAGCTTCGACTTGAAAGTGAAAGTGACAGAGAGAAAGGAGATAGACCCGAAGAGGAAAAGAAGGAACAGAGACTGAGAGAAAGTGAGTGGGTAAGACGAAGCAAATGAGTGGTCACTTTTGTGTCGCTTTCTGAAAGAAGGGAAAGAATGTGAGAGGAACGTGGAGCAGAGGAAAATAGAAAAAGAACGAAAAACAAAGTAGAAAGAGTCCGTGTGTGGGTAGAGGTGTCTACGTTTTGTGCGAAGATAAACAGGCAGGCAATGAGATAGGAAAGACACTGCACAAGAAAAAGACGAGAAAGGCATGAAGCAAACAAAAAGGAAGAAAGAGACACAGAGAAAAAGAAGACGAGTTGCTTGCAGCAAAAATCGCGTGTGTAGAAGTAAAGAAGACTAAAAGACACGCAACTCAAATGAGGGAAGCACAAGTAACAAAAAGGAAAAAAGAAAGAAAGAGAGAGAGAGCCTGTAGACACACATAAATATGTTGTGCAGAAGTTTGAGCAAGGTGGAATGGTTACTCCAACAGTATCAAGAAGAGAGACGAAAACAAGAGCGACTGGAAAGAGAAGAATTGAAGTGAGAGAACCAGAAGAACCGAAAAGACGAACGGAAGGGAGAATCTAAAGAAAGAGTGACGAAGCAAAAAAAACAGTGAAGTTCTCGTTTACAGTGCGTCAACACTTTTTAAAGGCTGAACCAGGGAGGAAGAAGCGAGAAGAAGACTGACACGAAAAAGGAGAGTAAAAAAGTAGAAACGATAGACACACACGAGAGCGACGGAGGAAGCGAACAGCAAGAGGACGGTAGAAAAAGAAAGAGGAGACAAAAGGCGATCGAAGGGGAGTGAAGAATGAAGAAAAAGAAGCAAGAATAAAGGAAGACGAGTGACAGTAAGGTTGGAGGAAACACAGACAAAGACATAAACAGGTAAGGAGAAGAATATGAAAAGAAAGAGACAATAGTGACTTGGTGGTGACACGAGAGACTGTCGAAAATGAGACAGAAGAGCAGAAGCGATACAAGTAGAAACGACAGAAGCAAAGCAAGAACTTGTAAGAGCACTATAAAGACACGAGTGAAAAGCAGCAGATGTTACAAACGCAGTAGTCGTACTCGCAGCAGCAGCGGTTGCAGCGAAAGAGAAAGGTCCGAGCATGGTGAGGATTTCCAGTGCATTACCACGAATTCTACCGAGATTAACGCTGCAATGCAGCAGCTCCATCATATATATATAGAAAGTATGTACAGCAATTGCCGCTCCTCTACGAGACGTGCTGCTTCTCAGCGCAGCAGCAACACTGGAAATACTCCATCTCTCTCTCTGTATATTTATATATTTCTCTTGCAGCAGCTGCAGCACAGCACTGACTGAAAGTGTGCTTTTTCCAAAGCACATTATTGAAGCAGCATCAGAACAGCATATCTATATACGTCTGAATGAGCTGTTGTTGCAGCACAGCTTGTTGTCCAATTTAGGCTTTGCAGTATGACTCGAATTGCAACAACACGCAGCAGCATTTTTCAACACGAATGTTGCAGGTTTTCTTGTTCTTGCTCAACTCCAAGTCGAAACGCAGAAACCAGCACAAGAATATGTGTGTGTTGTCACGCACATTTGTGTCCTCCTTGAGTATCTGAAGACGTCGCTCACAACACATACAACGTCAATACACATATAAACACATGCAGAAAAGAAGAGAGAGAAAAAAAAGAGCGTGTTGAACATCCAAAGCACTTGAAGGAAACGTTTTGTGCGAGAAAACGCAGCGCGACTCACCATGAGGGAGTCCGTGTCTCCATAGATGACGTCGAGTTTCAGAGACTTTTCGACCTTTTCCTTGGCAGCGAGAAGCACAGAGCGGCCCTTCAAAGTGATGAACGCAGCGAGATCTCGCGCGTAGAAGCGACTGCGGTGAAAGCCCAGACAGCCGTAGAGACTGTTAGCAGTGAGTTTGAGAGCCAACTGCTTGACTTCGAGAGCCGTTCGTTTGAGCGCGTTTTTTTCAGTCTTCATCAGTTCCTTCACAGACTTCCGCTTCTGAACGAGTTGCCACAAAATGCGAGGCAAAACGCCTGGAGTGGAGGCGATTCTGCGCACTCCGCACTCAGCAGAAAGAGCGCCTTCTTTCTCCAAAAAGTGCACTGCTGCCTCTCTTGCGGCCCCCGCAGCTGCGTCTTCGGGGAGCGGGCGCTCTGCAGTGGAGAAGCAGATGTTGAATTCCTGAATAATCGAGGGATAGAGCGAGTTGAAGTCCAGCAGCAACACGAAACTGTCGTACAAACCCACTCGCGGCTCCAACACCAAGCCCCCTGCGTAAGACTCCGGCCCAGAAAAGCCAGAACTCGCCGCTTTCTTGGAAAAAAACAAAGAGGAAGAGTTGCGCCCAGCAACAGCGGCACTGCTGCTGCGATCGAGCAAGCTCTCTCCTTCTTCTTCTTCTTCGTGTTCTTCTTCTTCTTGTTCTTGTTGTTGTTCAAATCCACCCTCGTCTGCAGCTTTTGCGTCTTGGAGAAACGAGTCGGCACTTTTCGTGGCTGTTGGAAGAAGTGGAGGAAAAGCAGCTGCAACTGCTCCTTTTCCTCCTCCTGCTTTTCCTCCTCCTGCTTTTCCTCCTCCTGCTTTTCCTCCTCCTGCTTTTCCTCCCTTTGCTGCAGTGGATTTTCCGCGCAGAAGCAGGCGCTTGTGCACTTGTTTTTCGGAGAAAGGCAAGTCGGGGCAGATGAATTTTTCCTTGTGGAACTCGTGCAGCAGCAAGTAGGCGTTTCGCTCAGCTCGCTGGTTCTGCAGAGAGCGAGCCCACAAATTCCCGCCTATCACCGTCAGTTCGCGCGTAAGCGACAAACAGTTGAGGCGCCAGCAAAGCAGCAACACCACGTACGCTTCCTGCAGCGTCAAGTGCATGCACGCCAGCAACGCTTGCCCCCCCCCATCGCTGCGGTAAAAACACTGCAGCAACTCCTTCTGCTGCGGAAAGGCCCTCAGTCCCTGCACTGTCGCCTTCAGTCGCTGCTGCTCTCTCCACTTTCTCTCCCCACCGTCACTACTGCTACGGTGAGAAGTAGTACTACTCCTACTACTACTACTATTACTATTTATATTGGGCAAGTGCGAGTGCTGAGGAAAAGCTGCAGCAGAGTGGCTCTTTCTCTGAGTTTCTGACTGGCTGTGGTGGCTGCCCACCGCGCAGTGACTTCCACTGCCTGTTTCTGCGATAACGCTGCGCCCTTGGCGACTCTTCTTGTCACCCACACCAACAGAAATAGCACTACTACTACCACCACTACTACTACTATTACTACTATTACTATTACTACTACTAGTAGAATATATTTGAGGAGCAGGAGGAGAGGAGAGAAGCAAGTCGGAGACGAGAGGCAGCAGTTCGTAGTTCACTCGGTGCGTGAGGAGCTCGCGAGCTTGGAGCGCAGTGTCGCAGACGAGTCGACCCACTGTGAGCAGTCTGCCTGCGCCAAACAAGCCACTCACTGATCCTGTTCCAACACCACCACCACCACCACTGCTCATGCCAAAACTGCTGGGGTAATGGTGGTGGGGGTTGAAGAGGGGACGCAGAGCTGTGGAGCTGTGTTGTTTGCTGCGTTTTTTTTTGAGTCGAGAAAGGCGGTGCCACACAGAGAGCAAGTGGTGCGCGCTCAAGCGCTGCGCCAGCCACGTGAGACTGCCGCTGTAAATTTCGTGGCCCACCACAACGTCTGGGTCGAGTGCAGCCACTCGATTCACCAGCGACACCAGCAAAGCGCGTTCAGAGTCGAACACTGAGAAGTTGCACTTTCTGCTTTTCTCCTCAAAGTGAAGCGGCAGCCCTTCCTGCAAAGCCCGCGCCGTCGCTGCAGCAGTAGCAGTGAGAGGAGTAGTCAAAGTAGTAGTCGTAGCAGTATGAGTGAAGGTGGTGGTTGAGTTTGGTGGACCGACTCTGCTGCTGTGTTTGTTGCTGCTTTCGCTGTTTAAAGCTGCCGCTACTGCTGCAGGCGCCGAGTGGGGAGGAAGCCGCACTCGACGCACTCCGCAGAAAAAGACCGAGTCTGAACTAGAAGTCGAACTAGCTGCAACTTGTTGTTCGTCGATGTTCACATGTTTCGCAGCAAAAAAGGCAGCAATAACCAGCTGCTTCTCTCCGCCTCCATTACCACTATTACCACTATTACCATTAGCATTACCACTACCATTATTACCACCACCTTGTTGACTAGCTGAAGAAGGGCTGTGGTGGGTGCTGTTGGGAGCTTTGGTTTGCTGCAGTTGCAGAGGCCTCAGACAGAGCGACAAGACAGTCAAGGGAGGAGGGAGTGGAGGAGGAGGCGCAGCTGCTGCGTTTCTGGGGTGTTGGGCGTTATTTGGAGCAGCAA
This sequence comes from Podarcis erhardii, assembly GCF_964252035.2. Classification (NCBI taxonomy): domain Eukaryota; kingdom Metazoa; phylum Chordata; class Lepidosauria; order Squamata; family Lacertidae; genus Podarcis; species Podarcis erhardii. Next base: position 34,039 of record NW_028292773.1, on the reverse strand, counting down.
GAGCCCCCTTTTGGTGCAAATTGGAGAAGAAAAAGGACCAGCTGCAGAGCGACTTGTGAGAGCGAATGAGCACTTCGTGAGCGCACCAGGAAGTGCGATTCAGCGGCGAGTCGACGTACTCGAAGTCTCGCAGCAACAACCAACAGGGGCCGCGAATTCGCCGCTTCACCAGCAGCGTCTCCACTAGCGACGCATGCACTCCAAACACGTGCGAGTAAGTTTCGCCTTTCCAGTCTTCAGGCTGCAGCAGCAACACAGACGAACTAGTAGCAGCTACTGCTGCTGCCCCTCCACTCGCACCAGCAGTAGCAGGGACGTAGACTTTGACGAAAGTTTGGTTTCTTTGTCTGGGGACTCCGACGGCGTCGAAGGCGAAGTGCCGAAAAACGCCCTTCACAGCCACTTTCTTCCAGCCGTACTTCTGCTTCAGACGCGGCAGGTCCTGCAGAAAAAAGCGCTTCGTAATCTGCATGCGCTTCTGCAGTCGACAGCGCCAAAGCTGTTCCTCGTCGAGGCCCATTTCTTCTTCCACAAGTTGTTTCTCACCACTAAAACTTCGTTTCTGGGTGTCGTTTTCGTCGCTCTTGCTGCTGCTCAGCATCAGGTTTCTTCTCTGCGCTGAAGTTTCTTCTCGCACAGCGGGCGAGTCGTCGAGGAGGGTTGCGGGTGAAAGGCGCGCCTTCACTTCCGCAGCAGTTGCTTCGAAGTCGACTTGCTCTTTCGTGCGAAAAAACAAAGGAACCAGAAAGTCTCTCAGCACCACGCAGCAGCTCTCTGGAGGAGGCGGAGAGGGGCTCGCGCTTTGGCCAGTCTGGAAAAGTGGCTGCTGCCCCCCCTCTGCTCCACCACTGCGCTGCGTTTTCGGTGCTTCTCCTCCACCGCTTTCTGCTGCAGAAACAGCCACTGCTGCTCTCGATGCTGCTGCTGCTGCTGCTGCCCAGACTTTGCCGAAGAGATACACACAGCCGCTTTCTTCCCAGGCGTCGATCAAGTAGAAAGGCAAAGAACCGTCTGCGCAACAAAAACTACTAGGCACCACTCCCTGCACTTCTTCTTCGCTCCTTCTGCTGCTGCTGCTGCTTTTGTTGTCTTCCTCTCCTGCAGCTACGCAGTCCTTCGCTTTCTGGCTTGTTCTCGTTCCCCCCTCTTGCTGCAGCACTGCTCCACCCGAAAAACGCGGCACTCTTCTTTCTCTCGCTTCTTCCTCCTCCTCCTCTTCACCACCATTACCATCATTATTATCCTCTGCAGAGAAGAAGTCGAACTGATGCGCGTGTTGTTGGAGAAGAGCACTGCTGTCGCCTGTGCCCAAGTCGAACTCTCCAGTGGCTTGGAACAAAGTCTCTTCTTCTTCGCCACTCGTCTGCTGCTGCTGTTGTTGCGACTCCTTGTGGAGCTCTTTTGAAGACGCAGCAGTGTCCTCTTCTGTGGTTGAGTTTTTCTTTCTTTCAGCAGCGGCAGCTGCAGACTTCGGTGAGGGAAACTCCGCTTTTTCTTCTGCAGCTTCTGCTGCACGCGAGTCGCTTGCACGAGCTGCTACTGCTGCGACGAAGGCCTCAGCTGCAGCTTTTTCTGCGATCTGCTCTGAAACTGAAGCAGCCCCCGAAAGGGCGCTGCTGCTTCTAGGAAAGTAACTGAGCACAGAACGCTGCCCCAAACCTCCCGGCAGACGACGCCCCCTTTGCTCCAACGCCACCACCACCCCCTCTTCCTCTTCTTCTTCTTCATTCTCCTCTTCTTCTTCTGCTTCGTCGACAGCAGCAGGAAACGCAGCCACTCTGTGTCTCGAGCGCAGTTCTGCGCCTTCTCTTTCTTCTTCCACTTCGTTTGCGAGGCGGCAACTGCCCAGACCCAACTGCTCCAGAAAAGACGCCTGATTCTTCGTGAAGCTCTCACTCCGTTTCCTTCGCTGCTGACAGTCCTCATACAAAGACCCCCCTCCTCCTCCTCCGTTTTCTGCCGGTGTTTCTGCTTCATCGCCTGTTCTTCTTCTTCCTCTTCTTCTGCGGGTTGTTGCAGTTGTTGAGGAAAAGAAGTTGCTGCTCGTGGATGGGGATTTTTCTTCTTCTGTGTCTGTCGCAGTTGCTCTCACAGACAAAGCACTCTTCTTTCCGACTCCCTGCTGCTCCAGCGCAAAACCCGCTCTTTTTCGTCCCGAAAAAAGAACTCCCTGCTGCATGCCCTCTCCGCCTTCCTCTGCCTCGTTCTCCTCTTCTTCCGCCTCTAGCAACTCGTCGATGCATCGAAGCCCCTCCACGTCTCGCTGAGTGATCTGCATGCGCTGTTGTGAAGCTGTCGCCGCAGCAGCACTGGCACTGAAGTGCTGAAGCAGTGAACGCATGCGCAGTTGGTGTGATAGTGGTGGTGGTTGTTGCGACTGTGAAACTCCCCCCCCTGTTTTCTCGACAACTTCTTTCTCCCCGTCTCAATATTGCCACCACCACCACTAAAATCCCCCTTCTTTCTGGAGGTGCCGTCAACTTCTTGCTTTTTACGCTTGCGACTAGTATTCCTGCTAGGCTCATCACTCGAGTGGCGACTGCCTGGTTCTTCGTTTCTTTCTCTCAAATTCTCCTCTTTCTCCTCTTCTTCTTCTTCACCGCTCTCGCTGTCTTCCCACCACTCTTCTCCGTCGTCGCTGTAACCTAACCAATCCAGTCGATGCACAACCAGCAATCTCACTAAAAAACAGTGCACAGAAAGTTTGAGACTTTTTACCAAAGAGACTAGCCACATCCCGAAAACAGGGATTTCCATATCAGCAGAACATATAAAAAAATTCCACTCGCCACCCTACACACAAATCAAGATAGAACTTCCCCACAGCAGCGAAATGAGTACTTGCAGGTTTATTCGTGTACCACCACTTTTAAGGCAATACCAAATATCAGCTCCCACAAAACACGACATCAATAGCAGCAGCAGGAGGAATAGCACGAGGAATGAAAAAAGAGCAGCAGGAGCAGCAAGTTTACCGCAGTGGCTTTTCACCACACCACTTCAAAAAAAGGCAGCACCACTACAAATGACTCACAAAGCGGCAGAGTTCCACGCAGACGCGACAGCACGCCGCCCCAACCAAAGACAGCAGTTAAACTAGTGACAAGGAAAATCAGCAAAACGAAAAAAGAAAGGAGTTGAATCAAGAGCAGCTGCCACAATCAGTGCGCTGCAGTTTTCGTAGCTACTCGGTTGCTGCAGTCGCTCTGCTGGCTGACAGAAAACGAAAGTTGAGTGCGAGACGTGAAAGAATCAGATAAGGCTACCGCTACCAGACGTAGGAGGCCGCTAAGTTGCTTTTGCTTTCAAATTACAGCAAATGTACACACAGGTGTATACGTGTGAACTTGAAAGTACAGAGACTTTGCAACACACTGCATGCGCACATATATATATGTGTGTAAAGATGAACTTTGATACACTCTGCAGTCTCATCACACAAGTGTATGTACGCTAACACAGACGCCGATGCGGAAATGTAAATAACTGCATTTCGAGAACACCTGATGAGCGCAGACTGAATCAACAGACATGCGAAGTGTGGGCAAAAGAACGAAGCAATCGTCGACAATACAACTCGAAACTGTGTGCGTGGAGGGAGTGCCTGCGGCAATCACCGCACAAAAAGGAGAAAAAGTTTCCAAGCACCACCATTCAACCGGAAAAGTCACACACTTCAAGAGCAAGCTGCATAGTAGAATCCACACAAACTAGAACACCACGCAAAAACCGTCATACCTTCGCCTTCAATCCACTGCTCAGCGCGCCGTGCATGCCGCAGCTTTTCATAGTCTTCTTCGGTCAGTGTTTGGTAAATTTCGGCATTTTCATCTTTCACCTGAAAAACGAGCAGCAGCAGACAAAGTTTCTAGTAGGAACAAAAAACGAAAACACCCAAAATCACCACCAGCAGCCTCACCGTGAGACAGCACAATATCCTAACACGAAATGTCTTCTCCTGAAAACTAACCAGCAAACAAAGAAACAACAAGAGGCACACTGCTCAACAACGAGACTTCGCAAGAAACGCACCAGCAGCAGCACACAGCCGCAAAAAATATATACCGCAACAACAGTTACGTGCATACATACACATATACACATATATATATATATATATATATATATATATATATATATATATATATGTATGTATGAAGTACATACAACAAGTAAACAGCACTGCCGCAGCAGTAAATATGAAGGATTGATGTGATGTAGGCTATGCAATTTCGGTGAGCATCTTGGGCAATAATATCACCTAGTCAGAAAAACGTTAAGTGTTTCACGCGGCTTCAATTACATGCAAAGAAGGAACAGAGGAAGAATCAATATTTGTGAGTACTGGGATGATTTTGACCGACGCTATTTTTCCCATGTATACATGTAGAGAGCAGCGGCTACTCCTCAGTCACTCACTCAACTGTGAAAGCATTTGATTCGACTTCATTTTATACCGGAAAAAGTAGTAGTCCGCCAGCCAGCAGCAGGTGTCAACATAACACAAAAGAGAAGCAGCTTTTCTGAAAAAAACGGTTTTAGACAAGTTCTTACTTTTTCTTTGCGCTATATGTACAAAGCTGAAGTGGATACACCCTTATGTATGTCGCTGGACATACACCCACATGCTCACAAGTGCATAGGCTGATGCGTCGAAAACCACAAACTGCGCAACAACTGCATCATCTTCTAAAAACATTCATTTACACATACATCCTTTTGTATATACATCTCTGAGTGTCTCTGTGTGTTTGTGTGTGTGTATGGCGCTCGATATATTTCGAGCTAATTGCATAGAAAATGGTGCGCGCTGCTCATTCGAAAAAGTTTCATGACTCCAAAAAGATGAAGTTAGTGTTTTGAATGAAGACATATGAAGACATATATATATAAGTGTAAGCATTCACGGATGGCAAATATCAATTTATGAGTTTATTCATGCAGGCTCAACTCATATATGTACACACATGTACGTATTCATGAATTTTTTCTGTGTCCATGTGTACTGCGTGTATATATATATATATATATGTGCTAAGAGCAACTTGAAATGCACTTTGTTTCTTAACGAACTGCAGTATCAAACGCATGTAATTGTATACCAAAATTTCCTCTCTTCACACAGCTCAACCGCTTGTGCAACAGAAAGGATATAGCTCAGTACTACTAAAACACGTACTTACACGCTATTTCAGGCACACATAAGCATAAATATGTATGCGTTCCCGACTAAGAATTGCATGTGTGTGCGCGAAACACAAGGCCTTCGAAATAAGGATGTCCCTGCAAGTGCTTTTACAGGTGTACGAAGACCAGCTGTAGAGTTGACACTTGTACAAGTGAGAATAGAGTGTATATATATATAAGAGTTTTGAAATGGATATACGTTCACACACATAATATATATATATATATATATATGTATGTATTTTTTGGATATGTACATACATGTCGATGCACCTATTTTTTTGACGCAAGCATGGTCCTGTTCGACGCGTTTTTACTACATATGGCAGTGTCAAGTGCACACACAAATATAGACAACCAGTTGTATGCAGACGAAACTGACGACTGCTAACGAAAATACTGAGCGACAATAATATATATATATATATATATATATATATATATATGCAAGGTGTATTCTCAACTTTTGGGAACGGTCAGAAACTTTACATTTGTATTATATACACGCACGCTGATCCATATCCCACACACATAGATATATTCTGTAAAAATGCACTGTAAAAACCTACTTCGTATTGCTCAGTGGCCTTCGCCTCGCCTCTACGCTGACGACGGATTTTTTCCAGAGCAGACACTGCCGATGTTCGCGACATCTTCACACCTTTCTTCACTTGTAATATGAATTATAAGAAATACAGCCTTGATGCATAATGCCTAGACATATCTTTTTTCAAGGAAAATTGTCTGTGTTCGTTTAGGACCCCAATCTAGACTCATCAACAATTTCTTTCGAACAATGAATACTAATGCTCGCAAATAGTCGAGCTCCTAGTAAAAAGATCAGAGAAAATAGACGGCAATCTATACTCACACATTGATTCATGCGTGTGCGTCTATCTATGCATGTGACAATTTCGTCACATGCGAAGGGAGATAACGAGAAACAAAAAAGTGATAAGATTCTCGTTTGCACAAATCTTATTTTTCAAAGACAAGAATGCGAGCAATTAAATGTTAATTACCAATGAGGAAGCAACTAAAATACGGGTTATTTCCACGCACTAAGATATCTTGCAAAAACAGCAGCAGCTGCTGCTGCTGTTTTTTTATCACACAAGAGCTGCTTGTTTCGATATCAACAGCAACAACGACGGCGAAGAAGGGAAAAGGCCATGAAAAACACCACCGAATACGGGTGTTCTCTTATCTATATATCTACCTGCATGGATATATATACTAATATATATATTGGGAATGTCGCAGTGGATTCTCTGTTGTAAAAACCCCAGAATAGCAGAAGAGGGGGCGCAAAAAGACTAGGGCGCGACGACTCGCGCTAATATACAAAGAAGCAGTAGTGACGTTTCAAGAAGGTATCTTCAGAAAAACGCCGCATCTATGTATATCATACAGACAAGCACCTTCTATCAAAGACTTTTATACTTAAGTACATGTGTAATTGAAAATTACAGAATACCGATGCTATCCCGCAACGTCTCCCGCTCCCCAAACTCGCCAAGTTATGGAAACGGACAAAATATTGTTTCAAATGGCTGCTCGATCACAATTAAAAAACTAAAGAAAAAGATTGAAAACTTGTTTTTCAAAAAAACATCAGAAGATACATACAGAGTAGGAAACAATCAGAAAAAGCCGCCAACTGTAAAGAGTTGCAAGAAAGTCGTGGCTACAGAAAAGCGAAAGTACAACTTAGCGAAGACAACAGCCGCAAATTGCAAGACACAGATGTGAAGCGTTCAAAGAGGTCCACGAAATCGAATACTAAAGTATGGAGACGAGGTACAGATTAAACTTCCTGCAGGTGAATCGAACACCCGGTACAGTGAAACTTTTTAATGAGTTTGATTACTGCTACGGAAAAAAGGAGACTAAACGTCAACGCACAACTAAAATTTTTAAGTGATTTTTTAATAGGAGCGGCCAGACTGAACAGCTTGCATAAGCCGTCGCTGGAACAGCGGTTCACTCAGCAGATAGGAGCATCCTGAAGAAAATAGAGAAGCAGGCGACTCAAGCAGGTCTGCGATAATTAGATCAAATAGGAGCAAAGACATAAAAGAAGGACCCTGGAAGCAGCATCCTTTAAAAGGAACGCAAATAGAACATCATGGTATACCGTTCTTCCTCCGAGATGTACGTAATGCTCCTCTTACTCTCGACACAATAGAGCAGCAGCACGGACACCACACTCCAGTAGTTGTTTGATTGCTTTACGAGAGAGAAGAAAAAGTCCATTAAGTACAGAAAGGGTTTGCACTTGCAGAGGATTTGCTAGCAGGCTAGCTGCGGCACAATATCAAAAATCTTCTCCAAAAAATCGCTCGTCTTTTACAGGCCACCCCCCACCGGCCCCCCAACGTTTCACTTGCTGCACATAACGGGGGTGATGCAGTACATTCGTTGGTGCTGCTGTTGTGACTCCCGGTAAAGTTCTGGCGATGGCAAAGGATTAAGGTACTAGGTCTTACTTGTATTTTTTCCTGCTCCTGCTGCAGTTGCAGTGATGATGCTACCGCTCAGAAACTCTCGCTGCTTAAGACTTTTCCAGCATCCGCCAATATCGGGATATGGCCTCGTGGCATGCTGCTGCTGTTGTATATGGGATGGTGCTTGCTGCAGTTTGACTTCTACCCCTCAGGCTCGTTTACTGCCTTTTTTGCTGGACGAAGTTTCGTGCTGCTGCAAAAAAAAGGTATTGTTTTTTGGCAACATATGCCAAACAAATGCTGATTTGGCGGTTGTTGACGCGCTTATTTGCTGCAAGTTTGCCTCTGCTGGTGGTTTTTCTTACGCTCAGTCACTATGAAGCAAAACAACTACAAATGGGAATTATTGTTGCTGTGGTGCCATGTTTGCAGCTGACGAAAGATTGCTAGTGGTTTATAGACAGCTACTGTAGGTGCTAAAAGTTGAAGAGTTGTTTTTTGTCTAAAACGTCAGCTGCTCCATGTGGGAAGCTGCTGATGTTTCTGGTGCAATTCACATGCAGCACACACACTTGCCATGATGGCAGGATTCTCTGTATAACAGGGCTCTGGTGGTGTAGTGTGGAAAGCTATATTACAAAACTAAGTCTCACGGTTATAAGGAACAGGTGCCGATGAATCGCTATGAGCACCACGACACTTTCTAGATAAACATCAGCTGATAAACATCAGCTGAATAATGCGTTTCATCTAACCAAATAACAAACGCCATAAAAGCATCATCCATATCGTTACTGCCTTTGAACTTGAAGACACCGGTATAAACAGAAGATTCATAATCACTTCTAATATGTCACACGTGGCCATGTATGTGGTTTCAGATGAAGAATAGATACATATGCGTGTATTAGTGAGAGTTTACGCTTTGCAGCCCTACGGGCAAGTATAAGAATCTACGCGTATTTGTGTTGGCAAAAAATTGATAATGTATGGATACATAATGGATGCACACAATCTGTAAGCTCGCGGTATGACTTCAGTTCAGAGACAAATTCTGATGCTCCTTCTTAGCACAAGTGATCCTGACTAGATAAATGTATGCATATACATGTGTATATGTGTTTATGTAGATGTACCTATGTAAATGGGAATGAATACGAGTGAAGTTTTCCGATTTGTCAAGTCATTGCATAATTGATTTTACTGAGGTGAGCCGGAAACTATTTATTATTGTGGATGCAGATTAGTTGTATTAGTTATCTGATATAATTTTTTTTAAAAATGTGTGACTTGTTGAAAAAGCATATAGAATTATTGAATATATATATATATATATATATATATATATACACACACATATATTTAGTGAATAGATCAGAATAAAAAGGCAGCACGAAGTAAAAGTGGTATAAGCGGTCGTATTGTTAACTGTGAGGAGTGCCACGCTTTTGTTATAGAAGGGATTGTTCCACAGGAATTCTTACTGCATGTTCTCACTACAACAGCGATATCATCCTTCTGTGAACCTTTCTTGTCGCTGCATTTTGCTAACGCACTTCTGGACTCGATAGCCGACCAGCTTCCGTACATGCACTGCAGAAATAGGTGCTGGACAAATTACACACTACACAAAAATGAGCAGACACGTGAGCTGGAAACTGATGCTTCATCATTTGCTAAGCGGCAGACCTTCATACACGATTCTACGAACGTATGAGCGGAAAAACATTTCTAACTGTGTTTTCGAAAATATGTGAAGTTTCTCGAGTCATTACAAATTAAGTTGCAATAGCCATATATATGTATTCATGTGTATACGTATGTGCATATTTAGGGAAGTTTACCCACAAGCGCTTTAGTGTCGTCGATCATTTGAAGTATCCAGCATTCAAATGCACTTGAATCGAAATTAGATGCATTATGAAATCCGGAACAAAGCAGCAAAAAGCGCTGCCTGTAATCTATAGCATCTTGATGTACTCTGGTCTCTGGATGTTCTTCCTTTTATATGTTGTCTACACAATCTTAAATATACACAGAGGCATGTATATTTATCCTTCAATATATGTATATATATATATATATTCCTTACACATACATACCTATATATACGTTACCTCTGAACTACATATCTCTGGTAAGTATTTGCACTTCACTGTTTTCTTGTTCAGCTGAGCCGTCGAGTGAATGCCATAATATGCGGTATACATGTACAAATGTACAAATATATGTATATACATATATATCTGTATCTTCGTATGGATCATGCCGTCCAGAATAGGCACATGGGCAATTGTACTTAACAAAGGTCGTCTAAAGGCGAGATATACACTGTTAGACATGCTCGAGTTTAGCTTGACAGTGATGTATGAATTGTTGCTGGGCTTCCAACGGATACTGCTGCCTGTCCTTTTTCATTTTAGAAGTGATACCGCCTTACTGACTCAATTTTGTTGAACTGTTTATGCGGTCGGTAGCCTTATTTATATGTCCACTTGGCGGCTAGCCTGTAGTAACATATAGCGCCATATAAAGTGAGGTTTTGTCGACGCGCCGACAGCTGGCACAGCCGGTATTGCTGGTTTTTCCGCTATTGTATACATGTATAGTACATATATATATATATATATATATATATGTATATCCATAGGTAAACAAGCTTATCTACACATGTATAGTTGTTCATCTATGAATTTGCATACGAGTCTAACGCACAGGCAACTGATTCTATCAAAGCCTTGCCTATACGCCGTTACTGCAGGAGATTCAGAACACGCGCCTACCGATCAAGGTGTGCAACAAGCATACACACGGTACAATATGTATAAGTAGAAGCATACATGCTTTAATTGTTTTTTAAGAATTGTGCTTAATGAAAAGCCACTGACAGTGAGCCTTTCCCTGGCGCACAAACGCTGCAAAGAAACAATTTTTTCCGACTGCTCACGTGCAATCAGTGCAGAAAGTTTTCTTTTTCCTAATGAAGTCGATGAGTTTGCCTCTCCATGTATAAGTGAAAGCGATAACTGCGCGTTTTGTGATGTTTCTCTGGTAATGTTTGTGGAAAAGTTGCTGACTGCAGAAGCCTGTCTCGGTGAAAGTTCCGCAAAGTTCCATGGCATGTTCTTCAAGCAGTAGCAAGGAAAAGTCTTGAGCAAGCTTAAGCACCGATATACGGTACAAGCAGTTGACGATTACGTGAAGTATAATCATTCGTACTCGTTTAAACCTTTGTTTGCGTAGGGGGATTATTAAAAAAACACAACCCTTCGCTTACAACTGTTTGTTGATGCACGCGTTTTGGGTTTCGCACGGAAAGTCATTCTTTAAAACGAACATGCCCAAACAGAATGCAACTTTCTAACTTGTGAAAATATTAGTTTACATGTGTTTGAGGACTGAAACGAAATAGAAACTTGATTTAATACAAGGGTCAGACGTATTTTTTCAAGCGCTTCGTCCGCCGAGGACAGATATTCCACAGTGGAAAGCATACTTGTTGCTGATACCTTGACCATGACACATGACTGATAATTGTAGAATTATCACCTTTCTCAGTGGCGAATACTTACTCCTTGCAATGCTTAAGCACACATTTGTACATATAAATATATATAACGTATATACACTTGCGTACATACATACAGTATGTGTACGCCTCCTGCGCTATAGTTCGAAATTTTCGAACAGATACCAAACTTGTATCCAGCTACCCAGTAGTAGTATATGCTGTACAGGATCAGGTCCTAGCGTGTGAACAGCAGCAGGCAACACGCTGTACGTGATGGCAACTATATATGTACACACGTAAGTCACACTGAAAAGAAGTTCCAGATCACATTCTGTTCTGCAATTTGCTCGTCCTTACCGCTGTTTCATCTTCCAGTAACATTTCATACTTGAAGTAGGAAGGCTACCGGAAAATAGACTGAATTATTTCAGACCATTCGGTGTTATGCAAATTAAGGTGAATGAAATTATGCGCTATCATCAGTGCTAAAGTTGGTGGTGAAACGAGCATTTAATATAAGCTTTGACGGCAGTGACACCTGTGAAACGACTGAATACCATCAGATTTGAGGGTATTATATTTATAGTGAAAGGCCGAGCCGTAAAGTTTTTGAACTCACAAGTTTTACACATACAAAGAAAAAATTACAATGAACATGTAGGAATAGCCTGAGGTATGTTTCAAACACTTTCTTCTATTTCACTTCTACAACCTGCACAGCTGACAAAAATCGGAAAAAAGTTGTTACGCAAATAGAGTTTAAATCCTGCAGACGCGATGATGAAGAGCCTTGACTGACCATCTATGCTATGACGTGCACAAGTGATCACAATCAGTAAAAAGTGTGTATGCAACTATTTTCAATCCGCAGATGTGATGTTAGTTGAGAGATGAGGGGTCCCAACAGCACAAGAAGCAGCGTTGAAATGATGCTTACAAGCGTCTCGTCGTGCAAAGACCTTCATCCGACTCAAGAACAGCTTCTACAACTGAGAGAACTACAGGGATAAAGGTTTAAACGGTCTGACACACGGTGGAGATGCTTGCACCGTTAATGTGAGCTTTGAAAACTAGTCCAAGTGCTACTTACATTCTGTCAGAAAGCTTAGCTGAATATTATTTTCCTCGAAATCCACGGTTTGCTGTTCGTTACGATCCCCGATGCCTATGCATACATTTACGTTACTCTTAACTTACGCTACAACCACGTGTGGTACACTGAAGCATTGCTGTATGGGAAAAAGACGAACGTTAAGAGAGCGAGGCAAAAAGATACGTCAGCCTTTACACTTTCACTCTACTCAGCTTCCAGCTGTGTCCTAGCGAAGCTGGTTAATAAGCAATGAAGCAATGGTGACTTCGAGCGAAAGGTCGATCTGTCCAAAGAAAGATGGAGAACGATGCTGCTTTTTTTCGTCAGCTTTCCAAATTACTAGATATTTTAGTGTTGCAGACAAGTCTCTCATTGGAATGATATAAATGAAGGAACTCTCCCAATTTTCATAATCCGCGCGATTTTAAAGTGTTTCAAAAGGAAGAAAACAGACAGATGGAGTAAGGTATACGGTATAGTAGAAGTTACCAGCTACTTTGTTACTCTTTCAACTGCCATTATCTGTCACATAACAGGAGATGTTTCACCTCAAATAAAAACAACGTTAGGAATCTAGATTTCAAACAGCAAACTCGTAGCTGTCACTTTGATTGAAAATGCCATCATTCATCATGCAATCCACGAGAGAAGTATGCATATAGTTATTGTATCTGAACTGTCGTGCGTTGTAAGTGCGGGAGGTTCAGCAAGGCCCGTCATATTACTCATAGCACAGCGGCAGAGCCCAGGTGTTTCCTTAAATACGGAAAAATCTTCTGGCTATTCGCGTAGCACATTGAATGTTGGACACCGGCCTATTACTTCTCAAATTCACAGAAGCAGGCTTCCTTGCCACCTTCTGCTAGAAAGGATGATCTGCTGTGATAGCTGAGAATCGAATGCACTTGCAAAAAATTTATAAGCCCATATCATTTCATTACACTTTGACGATGTTCGTCTGGTTTCTACATGTCACTGTACTTCGCGGCAGGAGTAATTGACATGAATGTTTATGATTCTTCAATAGATATTTACTTCATCATGTCAATGGAATACTCAAAACTCAGTACCTTTGACATATTTGACAGCAGGGCAACGCACATACTTCTTAGTCTTTATCACGTACCGAATATGCGTCGATTATTTACCTGAGACACATATATAAATTTTTCAATCGTATATTCAGTACTTTTAATTTTGACGTGCATACGTGGTACAGTCTAGAGTAGCGTTTTTTGGCCTCTCCAAGCTTCTTGAGACTGCCAATCTGGAAAAAAAAACTAGACAAGAACTTCTTCGATTCACTTCTAAATTTTCATGTAACCGCTTTTGCATCTCGATAGCTGACGAATGTATCTATAAGACAATTCAAGTTTGTAGTAACTTAGAAAAACTCCAAACCCGTAGATCACACTATACAGCTCACTGCTGTGGGACACAACCCCGCTCAGTTACGGCAGAGCATTTTCCGTTTGCATGCTTTCTATAGAAAAAAGTAAAACTTTGTAAATGAATCAACATCATAATTTTTTCGGCAGCCACATCACATCTTACCTTTGCAATATCCTCTTTTTGAATTCAATGTAGTGTCTGTCTGTCACATACGTATGTGAGCCGCAGTGCAGTTTGCATGTAGTACGATGCTAAAATTTGTCCACACGCTCTTATTCTTCCGTTTTATTAACGTGTACCCCTAGAATATCATGAGTCAGACCCTATATTCATCTTCGCAAATGTTGTTTATGCTAGAATATCTTCGATGTTTCGTATCAGATATGTGATAGAGAGTATTCAGCCCTGTCAAAAGTGTCACTTTTAAAATGGCAAGAAAGCTAATTCTACTCCTTGATTTTTGAAACCAATGCAAACGACGAAAAAAAGGAATGGCAAGAATTATTGAACTTAGATCTGCTCGTAATTCCGAGCATAATAATAATACCGCGGAGCAAGTGACTTCACTTTTCGCAGTTTTCATTACGAAGCTTTCTGTCGCAACCCGACGATCTTTATTAATTCCGGAAAAGTAATTTGAGTTTTCGAGTACAGATATTGGCCATGCTGCAACGTAACATGTAGGAAAAGCAACTGCGATGACCGCTCCGTTGGGACACTAGGTGACCAAGTCAGCCTTCCACCCTCCCAGGCCTTGCTGTGTGACGAGCGAAGTTCATCCTAACTATAATATTCTCAATTAGATGAATATGTAGGGAATTATTTCCAGTCGTTGTCAAAAATTGAATGAACTTGAACAGGCTGTCGTTCCGTACCGACAGCTCACATCTCTCGATGCTGAGATGAAAACCTTATTGTTACTATTTCCTCTCCAGTCATCTACGGAATTGATGAAGATCATCGGGTTGCGACAAAAAAGCTACGTAAAGAGAGCTACTTAATCTGCATAGATGCATGCTCGACCTTTACATGCGCCTTCTACTTCATTTTCCTAGTGGAAGATGCTCTTTAACTATCCATCACCTGCAGTTCATCTGCGACTTGTCTCATCGAAGTACCAATATATATATCGGTACAAAATAGTTCCCAAACTTTGCTAATAATGCAAACATTACACTGTACTGAAGCTACAAAAACTTTTTTTCTCATATATGTAAAATCGAGTGTACATAAATATATATATATATATATATATATATATATATATTTACTAATGTAGAAACACACACACGCACACGAACACAACGTTAATATAGTAACTGATGCTATAACAGCAGGGTAGTAGAATACTGTAAGGAGAGATAGCGGAGCAAGCAAAGGTGTACACTTATTTATTCACTAGGAAAACTGATTATAGTCTGTCATTTACGCGCAGTTTGCTTTTTCAAAGATCATACATTCCTGCTGCCAGCAGAGCATTACTTATAAGTAATACTGTATTGATGAAACAAAGAGTTCTAACCAAAACATGTAAACATGCGTATAAATATGAGTATACACATACACACAAAGCATTGATAAAGTTCGAATGATGCTACGATAGCAGGACCCTGATACAATGAAAAAAGAAAAATCGCGGAAGACTGACACTGCTTGTCAGCTTCTCTTGATTCTGCAAACGAATGGGTCATAGCAGGGTTTTGTAGAGCAAAGAAAGAGAAATTTATACGTGCATTCAGCCACAACTTTTTGAAATGGAGCCCTGGTACTCACACCTCTCCACAATATGAAGAAATTGATAAAGGCAAGCGAAAAGGGGCGAAGAAACGCCCTTTGTCGCTCCAGAAAAAACAGCAACTCCGACAAACCCCACAGCAGCGACAGGCAGCCGAGTCAGCTGCTGCATTTGAGGAGACCTTGCAGACGGACACTGCTGAGCAAAAAAAAAATTCAGCACACTCATCCCCAGACGGCATTCAGCTACTGAAAAAGCCGAGCGAATATGAAATTGAAGAGGATGTTGAGATAGAGAATTTACTGCTTCAGCAAGGCGGTCGATTGGTCGACCTAGCCGATGCGCAGCAAGTAGTGAAGAGCTGCGGCAGCACACGCAGCATGATAGATAGTATTTTTTCAGGAATTTTATGATGAGCTAGGTGAGGGTCAGAATACTAAAGACGTTTCTGGCTGCGATATCCCCTCTGCCGCAGAAGAAACGCATGCTTCGTCTACCTCCGAAGCAATCAGTGGCAGTGTCTATGGCGTTGAGTCAAGTGAGAAAAGCGTTGCAGTGAGAGAGGCACAAACTGATGAAGCAGCTCGGCATATTCTGCTCCCACCTTGTGGAGCTGCATTTGATAGTACCGGTGGCACTAAAGCTTCTCCTCCCTGGTCAGCCGAGCAGCTGCAAGGTGACACCTTTGAGAAAGAGAATGTTACATCGTGCCGGCGATCTGCACACAAGCACGAACCGATTGTAAATGTAAATGCGAAAGAGTCGCACATGAAAAACTGGCAAGACGGTGGTTTGAAGACGGAAAGTGATCTACTGCAAATTGAACTGAAAAAGCAGCGTTCGCGCTGCATGAATGTAGCCACCTACCTGCTCAATTGCCACTTCTTAGCAGAGAAACAAGACGTCAAGCAAAAGCAGACTTTGGCAGATATGCACTTGAAAGCCGGCGAAGACATTCCGATTTTAGCGTCCGCTTTAAAGATAGATCCTAAAATCCTTGCAGAAGAAAATCTTATTGACGCGCAGGATATATTAAGGAACAAGCCTGACAGTGCTGTAAGCACTTTCGCGCTTTTGCCCCACTCATGGAAAAAATGCGATTACTTCATTGACTTCCTGTTCTAAGTGTGCACATACAAAGAGAAGAAAGTCATATATGATGTATAGGAGGGACGATCAGAGATAGACACCAAGGGACACTACTAATATCACCTCCACATCGTATCCTCACTTTAAAGGTTTCAAGCATCAATTTAGATGATTATGTATTGAAGTGCAGGTATGCGCTGATCTCAAAGCGTTAAGCTGCCTTTCCAGTAGCGTACCTGCGTCACGCAGCTCTCTGGTACACGCTGATATTTTACTATCGCGTGAAACCTGCCATTACGAGCACAAGAATTCGAATGTCTGTAAGTCTGGCTAGGTTTGTCTTAGTGAGGTTAATACATCTCTACAGTCATCCTTAGTGTATGTGACGTATACATATTCGGTTACATTCAATGTTCATAATGGGATGTCGTCACGACCCCCTTGATATAGTGTTTACCGGAATATACGCGTGTGCACATATAGTTAAAATACAAATATATATATATGTATTTATAAATATAGTATTGTATCGTTTACATTCGAGGTCCCATGCGTGTCCACCTTTCTGATGTTACACAAGTTCATGAGTGATATCAAAATATCGAAAATAGAAGCTGAAAAGTGCAATGCGGCTACAGCTGAAACATATGACTTGCTTCCGCACAGGGCGACAGCACAAGAATCTGCATTTGATATAAACAATCGAACGTCTGCCCCGTCCTCTCTCGGTTATATCTGCTTTGCATTGACCAAAATCTATAGGGAATAACGCATATCTGACGCATATCTGACGAGTAAAGTTTATGCATCTACTTCGGCAGCAAGTTTCTATCCTTATTCGATGAAACAAAACTTTGTTTCAATTGTCGTGGGAGGATGTTTCCAGTTGGGGCAAGAATTCTCTATTACTTTGAGTACACACGATCGTGTCCGATTCTGTCTTGCAGAAATCAGAGAAGACAAACGATTTGACAACTCTCCGGTAGGAATGAAACAATCATTCACATCTTATATTCGAACGTTTGTCGATTTACACGTTTACAGGGGTTTATATATGACTTCGGCTAGTCTTTGAACGCATAAATGTATGTATTGGTATACTGTACGATATATTCACATTATGTAAAAGCTTATATGAATATATACTTGTATTAAGAATACCTCTTGTGATACATGAATTTTGCACTAACTTTGATAAATAACTCATCAAATGATACGTATGTGAACTTCAGTCTCTGATCAAAGAGTCCTATTTTCGGAACCAAAACAGTGTCAAGCAGGGACGCCTAGATAATGCATGGCTTTATGGATGATAAGAGTTTCATAGCAAATTTCGACCCATGTACGTGTAGTTTTATATCGATATATACATTTAGATATTTACGAATACATAAAAGTTACATACATCATTATCTGTGCATACATTCTTAGATGTGTACATAAATCAATGAGCTTTCTATGTGTTAAGGTTCGTGAACGTTTACACAGCCTCCTCAGATGTGAATTCAATTTCCTGCTGATACAACTGTTACACGTATTTCTGCTTGCTCTTTGTTGCGGAAGCATCGAGTGTATATGGGGGAAACTGATGAACTGCATCTGCTTCTATATTCAATTGAAGCTCTAATTGTGCAGAAATTGGTAAGTGAATGTCTGCAGAGACACCCAGAAAAGCACGGGAAAATCGTTAGTGGAACGCAGATGCAAAAGGCTGCAGCGACGTCTATTAGAGCAGCAGCTGCGGCGACTACCAAAAACTTATAAGCAGTGCCAACAACAACAGCAACGCCACCGGCAACAACAACAACAGCAGCAGCGGCGCTTCAGAGGAAGAAGCGACTTGCGTGCTCCATTAAGGGAGGAAGGGCAACTCAGAAAGTATTTTTCTCAAGAAGAAAAACTGACCCTGTTTCCCTTCAACATTGAGCCCAAGTCAATTGTACGTGATATCGAATTCAATCAAGAATTTCAGCTGTGTTGAACGCAGCTTTGAACGCAAACTCGCTAGAATACTTGCTACTTACTCTAGACGCCATCAACACAACACCTTGGCGTTAAAGATTTTTCTAGATCGCTGTACATGCTGCATATAGAGCCTCCCTGAAGGACTGTGTATTTGCTCCAAGGATGTATACCATACAGTGGAGTGTACTTCCTGCTTCAGGAATGGGGGGTTTTACTGAATTATATATTCATTTTTGTAAGAAAATTCATGTGAATGTCTGTATAACTAGGTGTACGTAGTTTTGACATTTGGTGTACGATTGAATAATTGATTTACATGGTTTTACTATGTGCCTATAACTTTACTACGGAGCCTTGGACAAACGGATTTTGTAGGATATCCAGGCACCGGAGTATATATATATATATATATACATTGATTATGCGCACCCTTACACAAAAAAAAAGACCCACTCTCATCTATATACATATATATATATATATACATTCGTTGTAGCTCCGTACGTATTGTATATGTATACATAAGTGAGTTTCTTAAGTGAATTTCAATTCTGGGAAGTAGAGGAGCTTAGTGTGCGGGCACGTGGGGGAGCCATGCAAAAGCGGGTGCTTCTCTGCATTGCATTTTCTCAAATGTCACATATTTATAAAGTAAAAAAAGTCAGAGGTAAATTTCGATATATGTACACGAATTATTTAATCAATGCAGCTACTTGTTCGTAATTATCTGTCGACTCATCTGCATATATGGAGTGAGAGATGTATGAAGATGTACGGATATGTCTACACATTTGTCAATCTGTACTTCGATTGATCTGCACACTTCTGAGGTTTGGAATCCAGGATGTGCGTATTTTCTATTACAGATCTTTCGTAACTACTCTGTAGGATCTGTGTATAAGCAAACAGTGAAGATTACAAATAAAGCACTTGTGGGGCGTCGCCTTCGAGTAGAAGTCTTGGGAAACTCAAGTTTTTCTCTCACGACACTTACTTTCAATGCTTCAAGCAGTGAGAAACTCTCACCCCCCACAGCGGAGCGGAAATGCGAGAAGCGGGAAACAGGGGTACTTGCTCCTGGGATGCAAGCTGTAGTAAGTGAATGTTAGTATATTTCAGCTCAATGGTCAAAGAGCACTGACGTTCCACTTTTTCTGATCTGCATTCTTTGGCCTTCTCGACAAGATCTCTTCTCCAGTTCATAAGGGTTCACTTTTTTAAAAAAATACTCCTCGACATAGTACCAAGCAAAGGTGTACTTGAAGACGGATCCTTCTTAAGGGTGACGTTAATGATGTGCTTGAACGTTTCGTGGAGGCATGCGTACTGCATATATATACATTTATATACACCGCTATGAACGCTAGAAGATTTTGTCTTTACTTATGAGCAAATATATATATATACATATATATATATATGCGTTTGTCAATTTGCATGAAAAGGTGTCTGCGTTGTAATGCTTCAGTTAGAACGTCCGTAAGCCTCAAGGGGTGCTTTCGTCAGTATATGTATATGTGAAACATACAGAGTTCACACAGAACACGCGCGCTCTTTGCTTTTGCTGATTCCTCCTGCTGATGTGTTGCCAGATCGAAGTCATATTCAAACCGTCATCGCTGATAGACTGCAGCGCTCAACTTCTTTTTCATACAGAAGAGGGAACCTTTGCTGCTGCGGTGATTTTGGCTATACATTCCGACTTTCTGTATATCGAAATTTACTATTAACAACACCTGTCACCCTGAATCTCTTGCTGGAAACTTGTGTCCGTCACTCACGCACATAACACAGAAAAGTCCTCACAGTGTATCATTGTGAAGGATTCCTTATAAGGTTTAAGCAAAAGCGGGAGGTGCACTCACCTCGGTAGTGCAATTGACGAGGTTTTTCTTCTACATACAACCCCAAGGTACTATCAAGGATAATATTTGTACGTCACTCGGTGGTTTTTATAGCGTGGACGGAAATTAGACCTTCCACTGCTGCCGGAAATCTCCTTACATAATTGAAGTGAGGTGGTGCGCGAACGTCCTTGAAAAGATATTTTGCAGCTGGTACAATCTCTTGATAGCTGCTCCATAATGTACAGATAACCAACAGCCACAAATATCCTACACTAAATCCGCATATATATACATATATATTTATATATATGTATATGTACATATATACATATATATATATATATATATATATATATATATATATATATATATATATGTAAATTCGGAGTGGTACATAACAAAATATACGTGTTTACGTTCGTGCATATGAAATAATAGTTTGGATGTAGCAGACTGCTTATGACTTCGAATACTAATCTTGCACAGACATACATATGCATACGTATACAGTCGGAAGTATAAGCTGGATGTCGTCATAATTAATTCTCAAGGAAATTGCTTGTGGAGTATGTCGCAGATCTTTTGTCTCAGAGAAGAACCGCAACTAAGAAATCTACCGTCTGTCCTGAACTGTGGCGAACACTGGTGCGGAGAACTCGCTGAAAAAATGTATGTTTGTGCAGCGCAGTTATTCTAATGTTGTCAATACACACCATGGAAAATGGAGTGTTCAGCCTTGTGCATTCGCTCGTGCGGGCAAATAGATATGCTTATTTGCAATAGTATAACATATATATACGTATACATAAGTAGTGAAGACACCATTTTTCTACATAAATTTTTGAACCGTCGTAAAAAATGTATTGATTAAAGTGAAAGCACTATTGTGGCAGAACTTAGCAGAAACTCCCGCATATTATATTCAGCTTCTATCACTTCAGCCGTGTCAAATACAGGTGTACTTCGATACGGTATGCACTTGCATGTAAGTATGTATTCTCATGTACTTTGAGAATCATGAATAATGGTTCAATCGTCTTTTCGACGTTTAAATATTCTTATAGGTATATACACATATATATATATATATATATATATATATATATATGTATGTCCATGTGTACACATAAGCATGATATGAGCTTTGGCAACACACGTTGTCATACATAACTGCTGGAATCACAGACTTTTATGAATGTATATTGACACCATGCACTACTAAAAATTGCTTGAATGACTGTCCCAGTGTGCGCTTATGAGATATGTTTCTGTATATATATATGTTATGATATTTGCAAATTTGCAATCACGCTTATACGTGTGGGCTGTCTGGGCAAAAATATGCTCTACCTTTTGCAATTTGCTGAAATTGTCAGAATTTCTATAACGAATGAAGGAGGTGATGCATCCTTCGCGGTCTCGTTATGCTCTTCCGAAACTGTCTCAAATAATCTGATTCGTCCAGGTAAACCCCGCCGAAATGCGTTCCCCGAAAAATCCCTTCCTGTTGTCAAGATGCGGCTCTTCTTCTTCATCTTGCTCTGGCTCTAAGTATTTTCTTTCTGCAAATCTCCTCTGCCTGCCTTTCCATATCAGCGCAGGAAACAAAAGAGGTTTGTGCTGAGTCACCTGACGGCAAAATCGAGCATCAAGCGCTTGAAGCCCCGCCTTTCCATTTGTTCCCACAAAAGTTTCAACTGAAGAAGAAGGAGACACTAAAGCTGCATGTGAAATTCTTGACAGTGCAACCTGGCATATATAAGAGAAGTATATTGCTTTGCGCAGACTCGGGCCACTCATGGAATATGTCTTTGCAAGGGACTGCTGCCGCTGTGCTACTCGAGCTCACCGCATTCGACGGAAAAGCATGTCTGCTGCAGAATACGCTTGATGATATTTCTTTGCTCAAGAAGGATGCTGCTCCGGAAAAAACAGACACAGCGGGAGAAGAATTTTTTCAGAATCTTGAGCAGGAAGTGTCCTGCGGACTTTCTACAACTATAGACTTTGGAACAGTGCAGGCAAGATTAGTTTGTGCAGTAGAAAAGCAACAAATTATATTTTTCACGCACTTCACGCAACTGTATAACACAAAAACCAACAAATAAGCTCAAGCTAGACCCCCACCAAGCGACGTGTTATCCGCCGTTCCTAGACTTGTGAGAGTTGTCTTACCGCGGTGAACAACATCTGCCGATTGTTCATGTAATTATGCGCGTTCAGATGCAGACCTCATAAGTAAGAAGACAGCCGTGGCCTTTGTGTGTGATAAGTTTAAAACGCTTTATCAATACGAGCAGACCGAATATGGATTTCATATATATATATATATATATATATATATATATATATATACACACGACTAGTAGTTTAATAGAAATACTGTCTGAGACATCAGTACAACTCTACGTACATTGTCAAGTTAGGCGGTGTAGGTAAGAAACCGAATTAACTCAAGTACGTTCGTGTTTTCCGCTTTATTTGTATCGTTTCATATGCCTCGTGCTTTGAATAATAGGAAACACCATGTTATACCTAAAGCATTCATACATACACGCCGCCGCAATTTACCGCGGATGAAGGTCAATTTCTTAATTGTGTTTCTAATTTAGCCTGTCTTCGTACACCAGAGATATCAATAAATTGAACTTGAATATACATAACACATATCCACATTACGACAGCAAGCGGTTAAAGAGAAGCTATAAGCATAGAAATGCTTCTAGAAAGACTGTTTCTCGCTCAAAAAAGGATATGAAGGCTGGATTTTCTTATACATATTTTTAACACACAAACTTAGATAAGAAGAGGTACATAAGAGTCATTAAACACTACTATTAAGGTAAGCTTGCGGTGGACGCATCCACCAATGGAGCTTTTGAACGCAAATAGTCGATTGAAGACTGGCCCCGGGAGTTTTTCTACGCAACGTATTATCATATACAGTGTATATCCATATATATGTGCACCAGTAAATTTTAAATATATGCTTTACATTAGGCATTATACAACTATAATAAATTGGGGGAGATAGGCGCTGTAACTTGATAAGCGTCAATGCAAAAAAGGATTTCTTCTTCGAATAAATTTCTCAGGTCAACGGCGGAGTCGCGCATCGAAGTGTGCGCCTGCGTAATGCTGGATATCTGACATTGAGACTTCAGTGGAGACTCGAAGATATAAAGGCGGATAAGGCAGTAGATGCGTCTGTGCCTTCCTCGCCTTTCGCGCTACGCCCATTGCACGTAGATCTTCCACCTGGGGAAGAGCATGCTTTTTCTTTATTCTACGCGCCCGTTGACTACGGGAAGTCGTACAGCGAGGCAACTGCAACACTGGAAGTGCGTTTGTTAAAATGGCAATTTTGTCAGATTTGAACCTACACTTACGAACACCATGTGCTGTGCAGCCACAACTATAGCAGCAGCAGCAGCTCAGTAGAATTTTTATTCTCTGAGGCAGCTAACTTTTAACGTATGTATTTTCCTTTGAAACAGGTAGTCGGAGTGTCACATGCTTCACTAACGTCTTTTCGCGACGACATCCGCCTGGTCCAACTTGAAAAGTCTACGGTTAATAAAGCGCCCTTGCCTCTGTGGCCTGGGAAAGTATCCCTCCACAAGCGCACAAGTACAGCAGCTGCTACTGCACTTGATGGTGAAAGGATGCAGCTATGGGATGCTGAATTTTTGTCGTTGTCTCTACATGGCGCTGCTGCTCTTCCTAAAGTGACCGTGCAGCCGCCTCTGCTACCTTTGCAGCTGCTCCCTTGTCGCTTTTACAAGGAGAAAGTGTTGCTGCAGAATGTAACTTGTTTTGACACGCCTTTCCAGCTAGTGCTGTCCAGCACACAGTTATTAGCAGTGCAAGTAATTCCCGGCGAAGACCCTTTGACAAATGCATGGAATCAGCAGTACGCCGTAAAGACGAACGATAGCGATGCCTACTTGAAACTTGTTGAAGAACCCGTGGTGGCCGCTTGCAACTTCAATACGCACGATGTAGGATGGATCAATCACCAGCGCAATACACGTATATAAGCATGCGAGTATATAGATATATATATATATATAATATAGATAGATTAACACTATCCATCACTAAACCTTGAGAAGCATGAGGATTACAACGTTCAACAACGATGTTCTCGAATAGCGCTGAATGTGTATATGCTTTAGTGCACGCAGCGGGCAATAGAGTACGTGTTTCACCGGAGGCACTTCGTTTCAGATGAACTGATTTTGTCAAGCGTGGTTTTAGTAGCTGAACTCTTCATGGCAGCTTTAGAAAAACTTTTCGTTCACGAGTACGTGAGATGCTACTGATTTCGTGAAACCTATGTGTTTCCAATTCAAATTGAAGCAAAATCTATGACTGAATCTTATTCAGCAAATAGTAAGCTCATTCGTTTTCTTCATAAAAAATTCAGCTTTTTTTTATTGGTCTCTGCGTGAGTATAGGCAACTCGCAAAAATACTACGCAAATGCAGAATAATATTTGATGTAGAACAGCTCTCTATCCTCTTCTATACCAGTAGGCACTAAATCTGCTCAGATATACAAAAGTAGATGACAATTGCACTAGTTAAAAGGTACGCCAGCGCAAGAGGTATGGGTACAGTATAACCCTTGCACACGATTTCTACAATGCAGTGCATATCTCTGGTGGAAACAATTGTGTCCTCGTTATGCATATAGCACGTTTGTTACTGTTCTGCACAGATCGACAAGAACAACGACAACACCAACAAGAACGACAACAGCAGCAGACACATCGAAGCTCTCTACGCAGATTTTAAAGAGAAAAACTGCGTGGGTTACTTTTCGGTCAGTTCGCTGAGCGGAACTCTTCCCGCCCAATCCTCCACTCAAGTTTGGATAGGCTTTTACATTGCTGTATGCGCAAGGCTATCTACAACTTTGAAATTCCTGCTGGCTCCTTCTAAACCAAAACAAGAAAAATGCTCTTATCAGGTGGAAGTCGATTCTTTAAGTCCATCCTGCGAAGGACCTGCTCTATTGTGTCCCAATTCGGAAGATGCTGACGGAATCTCCCCGCTAGTAGTAAAGTCGCGTCATCCTGGGAAAGAAGGATATTACTGCTCTACAAGGACTTCAGCATATTGCAGCACTACGGGCATTCCCACCTCGGCACCTGCAGCAGCTTTGGTTTGCATAAATGTCACTGTAACGCCTCCTTCGCTGCGTCTAATTTCACCTCCAACTCTTGATTTTGGAGTTGTAAGCGTGCGCTGGTGAAGTCTCTCCAAATCAGCACTCACATGTTCACATATGCAATAATATGTCATTAAAACTTGCGACAAATGCTATCATTAGCAACGTTACCGCATAAATCGAGTTATTTGCTCGCGTTGGTACAAGACACTTCTTTTGGATGGTTGGATAATCTACTCTATGTCAACCTCTTTTTGTGATGATACTGTATAATGTTCCTCAAAGACGTCTTCTGCGTTTCCATCAACTGGCAATCCTGCAGTTATATGAACAGGCAGAAATAATATGCGACAAACGCTAGTTGATCATGATAAGCTAGGTTGAATCAGTTGTAGTTTCGCTGCATCGAGAACATATGCACGTGGAGGAAAGCTGCTACTGCAGCCGGCATCGCAGCTGCAAGAGCGGCCACGTTTGAGTTTTTGTTATATTCATGTGTTTGAGTTCAAAGCTGTGCGAGAAAGCAACTCTATATAATTTTTAGGTAAGCAGCCTGGAACAGGAAGGACTGTTCTAGACCTTGAGCGAAAGCATATCTATAGCAGCTTTTCTTGAGCCCTTATGAAACTCCTTGTCATTACAGCGTTTATATTCAGAACTAGAAGGTGGTGGCGGACACATCATGATCGCCATCATTGTACGACAAATAGATGGAGACAGCGCATAGGGCAGACTTCATACATAGTTAGAGATATCTGCTAAAGTTCAAGATGCATTTCGTGTGAGTACATATGTTTCGAACTCGTCTTCCAGATCGAAATAGATAGCGTTGTACGTGCGCCTCAGGATGAGTCCATCAGTGACAAGGATGGGTTACGAGTAAAACACACTAGATTTTGTTTTGTATTTCCTTGTACTTCATCCTCGATCGTAAGCACCTCATGAAATTGATTCACGCTAATGAAAGATATCACATATATACATATATATATGTACGTATATACATGTCAGTGTGTGGTTGGAAGTTACTGATATGCCTGCCCATGCCTACAGGTACGGGCTCACAGCTTTAAAACCATGCCATGCAAATTGGAGAATCCATGTGACGTACCAACTGTTGCTTGGCTGCGCCGTGTGAGCGAAAAGAATTTTCTCTCTGTGCAGCGCCAGCAACAACGTAGTACAGAAAAAAATAATTCTGCTGAGCGTGATGCTGCCTACGCACGTCCCGCTTCCGAAGATAGTTATCTGAAGCTTCTCCACTATTTTTATGGAAACTGTTCGGGCTCGACGGAGCAGAAAAATGCTGACGGGCCTGCACCGTCTCCTGCAGCAGCTCTTGGGGCAGCTATCAGCTCCGCGTCTGCGCTTCTTCCTGACCCGTACAATGCAGATACTCAACCTGCTGTTAATACGGCATCAGAGCGCCCTGCTGCGGTGAATGTTGGAACAGTATCTACTCTCAATGCTGGGGGTCCTGCTCATGCGCTGTCGACGTCGTTACCCACAGTTGCTTGTAGCTCTTCTGCGGGAACTGGAGCTGCAACTATTTCTCCTTTTCCATTTTTAAATGGATTGCTGTGTAGCGCCGTCGGTTCTGGCAGTGCGCCTCACCCTCCTGCTATATCCGACATCGAAAAAGGAAAGGCAGCAGCATTGCATTATTCACGAAGTAGAGAGGGATCTGCGTGCGCAAAGTGCGGATGTGTCGACGACTCACACACGCTGCTACATTCTTCACACTCACACAAGAGCGGCTGCAGGTTAGCTAGTTCATCTGCTCTGACAGAAACCCCTGCGAACACCGCAGTCTGCACAGGGAATACTTGCGAGCTGCAACGTCTTTTTCCGCTTACCGAAGAAGGGTACGAT
The DNA here is from genome assembly GCF_964252035.2 of Podarcis erhardii. NCBI lineage: Eukaryota > Metazoa > Chordata > Lepidosauria > Squamata > Lacertidae > Podarcis > Podarcis erhardii. The sequence continues at coordinate 6,726 of NW_028292773.1, read as the reverse complement.
CAAGCGGAGGAGCAAATCTTGTTCTCTCCGAAAATGTTCATTGTTCCCGCACGAAGCTCTGTTAGTGTACACGTTACTCTTTGTACAAAGCATCCGGGACAGTTTCAAGGCGTTGTCGCGGTGAGCCTTTTTCATAAATATTGACAAATTTTACTGCTGATGATGCTTACACAAGTACATTACGAGCATGCAAAGTTTGAGTCAATCTGTTGACTCCTTCACTATTATTCTTATTTTCGGCGAAAATGAGAATGCCGGCCAGGATTATCTTTGTCCGTACCTGTCGGAGTAAACTAGAAGTGGTGAGTCACAGCTTTGAAGAAACTAGAGTACGTGGAAGTCTTTTTTAAGATATTCGATTAAGAAAATACTATGTGGTATGCTTTTTTCGTGTTTGAAGGTAGACAGATCAGATCAGGTTATTTCAACAGCTTTCATCCAATTTACCAAGCAAAGATGACCATCATATAAAAGACGTAGTCGAAACATGATGAATTTGGCCGTGAATTTTTTACGCAGCATTTATAGACTCAGGCTCGACCTATTTTGTGTTGTTTTTTCCAAGGTCACACAATAAGACTGTCCCAAATGCACCGCTCTGCATAGCATTCGGGAAAATTCCTGAATTTCTGTTTGTAATAGGGCTCTTCAAGTCTGTTGAACGTCAACAGTCTTTGCCGTGCTGGTATTCGTGGTTGCCATTTACTCGCTTTTCTATACTTGCGTGCCTCTGTGTGGTTGTGAGCCTGAGGTGTTATCAGATTAACTGGCTGAGCGTGCGCGCAAGTCTGTTCATTGACGTTCGCGCAGAGGCACAACTCCCCAGCATCCGCTTCTCTACTAATGAAGTCAACTTAGAACCTTGTTATCTCCACATTCCCGCAAAAACTTCTCCTGAACTGCTAACAATCTATAACACTTCTGACCTTCCTGCTGTTTATCACTGGAGGCCTGTGCCACTAGCAGCTGCTCTTGGAGACGAAGGAGCAGCAGACACACTTTCCACCTTATTCGGCGAGAAAATAAATGATTGTCCATGTAGTGATTCCAAACAATACGCTGCTGCTGCACCTTCTGCTGCAGTTGGTGATACAGTCGCTGCCGTAGCGGAAGGAGTCACTCGCATACCGGACATGATCTCTACGAATACAGCTACTGGTGGCAAGTCTACCGCTATTGCTGCATCTGCAAGTATTTCGTCCGGTGCTTTTGCTGCCACCGCTTTTGAAGCCAATTTTGGTGATACTGACGCCTCTGCGGATGCTTTTGCTAACAGCGATGCTGCTGCAGCCTCCAATTCTGCTGCTTGCACAAGTCCGTTGCCCATGGAATGCTTGAGCCTAAATTTTTGGCCAACCAGTGGAGTTCTCGCTCCACGTGCTAGTGTGTCAGTTTCTGTAAGCGTACTAGCTCGTCGTATATCTCCTCTCTTGTCTGCCGCTGCTGCTTGCTGTATAGAAGGAAATTTGCGCCCTCTTTTCTTTACGCTGCGGACACGCTGCAAGGGGTTGCAGCTACGATATGCTGTGCTTGATGATATAGAGTGGAAAAACGTCCAAAATATGCCCTTCTCTCAATCCTCTCCTAGCCCTCGAGGTTTGACAGCAGATAATAGACCTTGCTCCGCAAACAGCGACTTCAATAGCAGGCACACTGCCGAAGATTCCACAGGAGCTGTACGCAGTATCACTGACAGCAACTGTAGTCTATTTGATATTGCGCACTCAGCGGCAGAACAGGAGGACAGCGCTGCGGGGCTTAGGATGGGGGATTTGATTGTGGTAGATGATTTCAGCGCTGATTGTGAAGAGAACGAAACAGGAAGTCTGCTAAAACCGATCGAAGTGAATGAGCTGCCTATGTACGGCAGTGTGACCCGGTACTTGCTGCTAACGAATGTCTGCAACATCCCCGCTACCTTTTCTGTGAATGCGGCACGCTGTTCAGCAACAACAGCAGCAACGGAAGCACCTGTTTTGACTAGAGTCAGGTCTCTGAAGTCGCAAACCCTTGTTTCTGGATCTGCTGCCAGCAGCAGAATCAAAAATTTCAGCTTGTCGGACTCCCCTTCTTGTTTCCTTCCGTGCTCGGCGTCTTCTGCTGGGGTTGCTCAGGAAGCAGCTGGTGGTTGTTCTCTTTTAGGTTCCCACCACCTAGGAACGAAAAGAAGCACTGCACTACTACTGCAGAAGAACCGTTCAACACGTGGTGCATTTCGCCACAGTCACAACGACAGCCTGTTTGCTGCAAGCGCAGTATTTGCCTCTAAGGCAGGGTACGATTCTGTGAAAGGTCAGGAACATTGCGCATGGAAAAGAGAGGAAGGCAGGCGTAAGAAGCTGCTGCAGGGAAAGAACGGTTACTTTATCAATATTCAGCCTAATGGAGGGTGTGTTCTACCCCATACTTGTTGCTGCGTCAGTCTCGAGTTCCTCGCGAATTTGCCTTGCGATTTCGAAGACACAATTCAACTGCAGCTGCTCTCTCAGCCGGATCTGCTTTGCGACGACCAGCAACAGCAACAGCAACAACACCTTCAGTCGCACCAGCAGTGTGTGACTGCGCAGGAAGAACTGCAGAAACCGCTTCGCAGAACCTTTCGCATTCCTGTACGAATTTCCGTCAAAGGAGATGTACTCCGTTTTGAAAAACACCAAATTGGGCTGAACCTGAATGCAAGCCCTTGTCCACTGCTGTCAATCACTGCTTGCGTTTCTTCTCCCTCTGTGGTCCTCCTCACACGACAACAAAGCGTTTTGCTGCCACTTAGTGCCCGACGGCGAAACGCGTGGCGTCAGGGCCGTACGCTAAATAAGAAAGAAATTATTCCTCTCGATGCACTTGCTGATGCTGCTGGACGCTCGTTTCAGCCTGCCTCTGCGTCAAGCTCAGTAGCTCAGGCAGCAGCAGCAGCAGCATCAGCAACCACCGCACCAGAAGCAGCAGCACATAATGGGGGCAGTAAGTTGGCAACAGCTATAGCGACTGCCAAAGCGACGAGTGCAGCGATTCAAGGAGCGCAAAGAAAATCTGAACTGGACGCATCCAGTTTTTCAACAAGTAGTGCAGCACATATTCCGTCAGCGCTAAATTCTAGTACGAATGTCTCGAAGGAAATTCATTCCTTAGAGTTTTCGCTTGCCGGTAGAGAGGCACTAGATTCGCCGCATAAACGTCCGCTTGCCTCCGATAACACGGCTTTGTTGACAGAGACATTTAAAGTGACCAACGAAAGCTCTGAAGACGTTCTGCTAGAATGGCAGATATATGATTTGTGTTTGTGGGAGAAACAATGCCAAGAGGCGCAGAAACGTCGCAGAGAGCGTGCTGCAGAAGAGTTAGCGCGGAACAAGCAGCTTGAGGAAGCCGCGGCAGCTGCTGCGGCTGCCGCCGCTGCTCTAGCGCGAGAACGTGAGATGGAGGAGCAGAATCAGGAAGAAGCTAGGGCAGCCGAGCGAGAAGCGACTGCCGCTGTTGCAGGAGCCCAAATTTCTTCTTCGGGCTCGAGGGGAAAGCTGCAGCGGAAAAACCTCAATCGTGTAACAGGATCAAACATTGCTGCAAACACTGCAAGTGGGGTAAACCAAACAGCGCGCAGCATGGACAAGCACCATTTGAGTAAAAGCAGGCCAGTATCTGGTGGTGTGTATGCTGTAGCCGCTGACGATGAAGCAGTAGCAAAAACTACAGGAGCGTGCCTTCAAATCGATTCAAACAAGGCAGCCCTCTGCGCAGAAGCAGCCACAGCAACAGCAGACTCTTCTGTCTTGTCAGCTACGTCAGACACAGCTGTGACTGCTGCTGGTGGGAGTGCGACATCAAGTGACGAAACGCTAAGTAACCAGCAGGAAACACCTGTTGAAGGGAAAAAGCTTGCAGCCACTTCACAGGGTGAACCGTCAGGCGATAACGCAGTATCGGCTGAAGCAAGGGAAAAGGAGATGTCAGATAATTTTGCTACACATCCATGTTTCACGTCGCTGGTGCCTCCTTCTTCCTGTCTTGTTAGAGAGCATGAAAACTACGTCAACAGCGCAGCTAGTCTTCATTCGTGCCAGGGTGAGAAGGGGGTCAGTCAAGCATTGCCAACTCCTTTCAAAATTATACCTAGGCAGTGTCTTATAAAGTCAAACTCGATTGCTTCGTTTTGTCTCACATTTGAGATCGTGCAACAAATTGCCGGGGAGCATCGTTTTCGACTAATAGGCTCAGGCTCTCTCGTGAATTCAGCAAGAACATCAACCTCTACATCAAGATCGAGAGAAAAAGAATGTAGTTTTCCTTCCCTCGAAGAAGGTAACATGTCAGGCACAGCTGCCGGCGCAGCAGGAAACAGAATCGTTCCTTCGACTTATGTAGGGACAGTAGCTACATCTGGTGTGACTGTTGGAGATTTCGTTCAGCAAAACAATTTGACCGGAGCGGGTGCAGCGAAACAAAGAGTGGAGGAGCCCACAAAGCAACTCTTATATCGTTCCGAGCACCCTAAGGTTCTCAGCAGCGCCAGTTTTTCTGCTACTACTTTCTTGAATAGTGAAGCGTCTACACAGGTGGCTCGTTTGCCGTCCATTCCGCTTGAAGACACATCTTCGGACGAAGAAATGGAGGAGAAAAACATGGCAATCACAGAAAGCCACAGAAGCTGCGTTCCAAGCTCTGAGAGGCCCGCTACCACGAGCGTTTGCGGTGGAAACGGTGCAATTGCTACAACGTACAAGGAGAGTGACATTTTTTGCGAAGAAATTGCCTCAGCGAATGAAAGCACCTTTCTCTCACAGCGTAAAGAAAGAAACAAAGCTGATATAGATGGCTGTGACAAATATTCACTTTCACCCACTGATAATTCTCAAAGCAAATCTCAGAACCTTCATTTCCGTGCAGGACAAAACGAGTCCTCTAGTTCTGATCTTTTGCAGGACAGGTCTACTGGCATATCCTCTTCGGATCTGGCAACCAAAAGACCAGTGGCCATCAATCCTCTTTTTCTGGACGTGACAGCACGCATATTCGAACCTCGTGTAGCTGTGGATCACTGCCGTTTCCCCAACGGAGCTCGAAAAATTTTGAATTTAGACAAAGAAACGTATGCATTATCAAGTGCAGAGGCAACAGAGCACAGACGTAAAGGTGAAGATTCCGTGATCGCGTACTTTTGCGCAACACCAGCGAGCTGCCCGCCAACCTACGCAAAGCCCGGAAGGATTGAAGATCTACATGAGCCTCTCTCACCTGCTGCAGAGTGTGTTATCTCAAGCAAAGATGCTGCTGTTGCTCCACGTTCTCTTTCAAGACGGGAGCGAGGTCTTGAAGCCGCTGCTGAAGCTGCTGCGTCAGCTTCTCCAGAGCTGCAGCGTCGCGTTCATTCTAATTTACGTAGGCCTGCTGCTACGAAGTCTGCACTACAGGGAGAGACGAAGGAGGGTTCAGATAGTTCTCTTGTTGCTGTAGAATCGTCAAAGCCGTTGAGCACTTCTGCTGCCCCTGGAGGCTCTGCTGGTGCAGCTTCGTCTGCTGGCGCTTTTGCAGGTGGTTCACAGCAGACTTGTTGTCGCGCTGACTCTTTGGACTTGCTTGAGCGTACTATCTACGTGCATAATCCGCTCTTATGCAGTGTTTTTTTTTCTGTATCCATCGAGGGGAAGTTGTTCCTCCTGAAAGAGGCGGAAATAGAACCAAAAAACGTAACGGTCTCTGTAACAGCAGCAAACGAGACGGAGGTGAGTGAGACTATCCACCGCTACACCGTCTAAGGAAATTGACAGAAAGTAGTTTGTCATTTCCATAGATGCTTTGCCTATGTCTACCAACAAAAGCGAGTATGTGTGTAAGCGTAAGCGCTCGCAGACTTCCAGCAATTATGTAGATACAGCCTCCATGCGGCTGGATGCATAGATATATCATAAATATATGTATATATATACATATATGCATTTACGGAAGTAAAAGGATTGTATAAATTAATGAAAAGGAGAGGAGAAACAAAGAGAAAGTTGATTCGACAGAAGACGGCAGAGAATTCACAAATAAAGCAGATTAGAACGAGTCCTGCACTCACAGATCATCGTCCTGGTGATTGATATGCCCGCATATATGTTGAAGAAGTCCCCAGTATGTGTGAAAATATCTTTCTCCACTTCACTTCAATAGAGATCATTAGCGGTGCTAGCATACAGATATATCACTTATCTATCGATTTATCTATCTATCTATCTATCTGTCTATCTATCTATTTATTCATCCAGTTATCTATCTATCTATAGACCTATCTACTTAATTTTGTTCTGTTTATCTGTCAATTTATCTATCTTCTTATCTATCTGTCTATCTATCTATTTATTCATCCAGTTATCTATCTATCTATTGACCTATCTACTTAATTTTGTTCTATTTATCTGTCAATCTATCTATCTTCTTATCTATCTACGTATCTATCAATCAATCTACCTATCTTTCTACCTATCTATCTATCTATCTATTTATTTGTCTGTCTTTCTAGCTATCTATTTATCTATTGATATATCTATCTATCTATTTATCCATCTACCTATCTATCTATCTATCTATCCATCTATCTATCTATTGATCTGTCTACTTAATTTTGTTCTATCTATCTATCTATCAATCTAACTATCTTCCTATCTATCTATCAATCATTCTATCTATCTATCTTCCTACCTATCTATCTATGTATCTATCTATCTATCTATTTGTCTGTCTCACTATCTA
>NW_028292774.1:0-53188 GCF_964252035.2 Podarcis erhardii | reverse complement strand
ATACATTCGGTGGAGCAGCGTGCAATGAACTTAATGCTGTTGCTGTGTCTACATGTAAATTTGATAAAGTAAATGATCCACCACATGCCAAAGAAATTGCGGTTTTTTCTTGTTCAACAGGAAATTCATTCTGAAACTCGGTTCTACAAAATTCTTCTGTCTTGCAAAATTTGTAGACGCTTCAGATCACAAAAGTGTTCTCGAAGTCTCACGGTCTGAATGTATACAATTGACAGCGGTGACTGCACTCTCTACACGCCCTAGAAGAAATTAAGTCTTTTCCACTGCCGGGTCTGCAAAAACACCAGCTACCTAGTGAAACTATGTTCGATTCATAAAATGCTCTCAACCGTGAAGTATGCGCTACCTATTGTTCACCGCAAGCTTAAACCATCGCGGTTGGGCAACACTTCTCAGATTCCGCGAAATCCAAATTTGTGCTGCAAATCTTAGGTCCAAACTCAATAAGGCAAAGTCATTGATGCGACTTAACAAAAACAGTCTCAAACCATTTTACTGTACATCGCTGCCTTGAGAAAATGCTTGGTATTCAAATTCTACACAGGACCACAGTGGAACATCTCCTTCTTCCGCATCACAATTAGATTTATTCTCAATGTGGGCTTTCTTAATGGCTGCTTTGCATGTTTTTACGATTACTGAGATGTCCGAATGGATGCATCACGGTTCAATTCTTCGTATCACAGCATCAACTACGCAGCATGAAATAAGGTAAAGCAGCTTGGAAGTGCTATGCTCTTCTTGTAAAGACAATCAAGTAGTCAAACCATGCATCCTCAATGTATATTCATTTCTCATGTATTACAGTCAGACTGTGTTAAGGATCTACGCACTAGATACCCCCGCAATTTTTGCAACAAGCCAACGTCTATAAACATGTACTTCTTCTAATATGGGGTTTGCAGAAAAACACACGCTACGATGTTTCGAGATCAGCAAGAGACCAAGAGGTCAATGCAAAGTTTTCCCATGCCTGCTGTGTGCATCGACTCACAAATACCGTGAATATCAAAATCGTGCTGCATGGATCAAGTCTTAATTCCAATATTCAGTCTCCCAGCCTGGAGTAGAGGTAATGCCACTTGACGAAAATAGTGTTCTGGTATTCTATTTTTCTTTTCATTCGTTAAGACACCCAAATACCTGAACAAGCATGCACTGCTATAAACATATCTGGTTTTTTTCTCAACGCAGAGAGAATAGTTTGCAGTGCGAGTATCTAAAATGGCTTCACGTTCTACAGACACAATTTCAACCACGCAGCCCGCTATAGAAGTAATGCAACATGATGAGAAATCCATCTACACTATTTAGATGCTTTGTTCACTTGTAAAGACAATCAAGTAGTCAAACCATGCACTGACTGCGAGACAAATTTCGCCCACCATCTACCACAGTAAATCTACGCTATAATTCTACATGACATGTAATCACGTTCTAGTCATTCTCCTCAGAATGCGTGACTCTGATAGACCAAAAAATTAATTTTTTGAAAAAAAATATGCGTAAGTGATCAGCGTACGCATTTTTTAGGTACTCAAGGTGTAAACACATGTGGTGCTGCGCTGTGTAAGACGGACACACTCGTGCCTACACTACATGAGGTGTGGCGCTTTGTGAAGGGGGTGCGCATTGTCCCATGACAGAGAGAGAGTCCAAAAATCTCATGTGCGAGTCGTTTAGCGACTGCTGTTTAGAAAGCAAAACGCGCAATGTTTTTAACGGAATCGTCAGCTAAATCGTCAGTTGCTTGCTATTTTAAAGCAGAGTATTACAAAGTGCGTAGAATATGTTTTTTCAAATATCGCTTGGCAATGCGCGAGACGTCAGGCCAATGTCTCTTCTTCACTTCTATATTCTTCTAAAGTCGTACTTTGCTTTCTGGCCTGCACTATCATCAGGACAGTGCAGAACATTTGACGACGCGTGGTCTCATAGCTGCGAGCTTGTGCAACGGTTTTGAGGCACCCGTCTGTAGGTAATGCAATGGTCGAGAATGTACTGCACGGCTCATTCTCTAAAGGAATACATTCGGTGGAGCAGCGTGCAATGAACTTAATGCTGTTGCTGTGTCTACATGTAAATTTGATAAAGTAAATGATCCACCACATGCCAAAGAAATTGCGGTTTTTTCTTGTTCAACAGGAAATTCATTCTGAAACTCGGTTCTACAAAATTCTTCTGTCTTGCAAAATTTGTAGACGCTTCAGATCACAAAAGTGTTCTCGAAGTCTCACGGTCTGAATGTATACAATTGACAGCGGTGACTGCACTCTCTACACGCCCTAGAAGAAATTAAGTCTTTTCCACTGCCGGGTCTGCAAAAAACACCAGCTACCTAGTGAAACTATGTTCGATTCATAAAATGCTCTCAACCGTGAAGTATGCGCTACCTATTGTTCACCGCAAGCTTAAACCATCGCGGTTGGGCAACACTTCTCAGATTCCGCGAAATCCAAAATTGTGCTGCAAAGCTTAGGTCCAAACTCAATAAGGCAAAGTCATTGATGCGACTTAACAAAAACAGTCTCAAACCATTTTACTGTACATCGCTGCCTTGAGAAAATGCTTGGTATTCAAATTCTACACAGGACCACAGTGGAACATCTCCTTCTTCCGCATCACAATTAGATTTATTCTCAATGTGGGCTTTCTTAATGGCTGCTTTGCATGTTTTTACGATTACTGAGATGTCCGAATGGGATGCATCACGGTTCAATTCTTCGTATCACAGCATCAACTACGCAGCATGAAATAAGGTAAAGCAGCTTGGAAGTGCTATGCTCTTCTTGTAAAGACAATCAAGTAGTCAAACCATGCATCCTCAATGTATATTCATTTCTCATGTATTACAGTCAGACTGTGTTAAGGATCTACGCACTAGATACCCCCGCAATTTTTGCAACAAGCCAACGTCTATAAACATGTACTTCTTCTAATATGGGGTTTGCAGAAAAACACACGCTACGATGTTTCGTGATCAGCAAGAGACCAAGAGGTCAATGCAAAGTTTTCCCATGCCTGCTGTGTGCATCGACTCACAATACCGTGAATATCAAAATCGTGCTGCATGGATCAAGTCTTAATTCCAATATTCAGTCTCCCAGCCTGGAGTAGAGGTAATGCCACTTGACGAAAATAGTGTTCTGGTATTCTATTGTTCTTTTCATTCGTTAAGACACCCAAATACCTGAACAAGCATGCACTGCTATAAACATATCTGGTTTTTTTCTCAACGCAGAGAGAATAGTTTGCAGTGCGAGTATCTAAAATGGCTTCACGTTCTACAGACACAATTTCAACCACGCAGCCCGCTATAGAAGTAATGCAACATGATGAGAAATCCATCTACACTATTTAGATGCTTTGTTCACTTGTAAGACAATCAAGTAGTCAAACCATGCACTGACTGCGAGACAAATTTCGCCCACCATCTACCACAGTAAATCTACGCTATAATTCTACATGACATGTAATCACGTTCTAGTCATTCTCCTCAGAATGCGTGACTCTGATAGACCAAAAATTAATTTTTTTGAAAAAAAATATGCGTAAGTGATCAGCGTACGCATTTTTTAGGTACTCAAGGTGTAAACACATGTGGTGCTGCGCTGTGTAAGACGGACACACTCGTGCCTACACTACATGAGGTGTGGCGCTTTGTGAAGGGGGTGCGCATTGTCCCATGACAGAGAGAGAGTCCAAAAATCTCATGTGCGAGTCGTTTAGCGACTGCTGTTTAGAAAGCAAAACGTGCAAATTTTTTAACGGAATCGTCAGCTAAATCGTCCAGTTGCTTGCTATTTTAAAGGCAGAGTATTACAAAGTGCGTAGAATATCGCTTGGCAATGCGCGAGACGTCAGGCCAATGTCTCTTCTTCACTTCTATATTCTTCTAAAGTCGTACTTTGCTTTCTGGCCTGCACTATCATCAGGACAGTGCAGAACATTTGACGACGCGTGGTCTCATAGCTGCGAGCTTGTGCAACGGTTTTGAGGCACCCGTCTGTAGGTAATGCAATGGTCGAGAATGTACTGCACGGCTCATTCTCTAAAGGAATACATTCGGTGGAGCAGCGTGCAATAAACTTAATGCTGTTGCTGTGTCTACATGTAAATTTGATAAAGTAAATGATCCACCACATGCCAAAGAAATTGCGGTTTTTTTCTTGTTCAACAGGAAATTCATTCTGAAACTCGGTTCTACAAAATTCTTCTGTCTTGCAAAATTTGTAGACGCTTCAGATCACAAAAGTGTTCTCGAAGTCTCACGGTCTGAATGTATACAATTGACAGCGGTGGACTGCACTCTCTACACGCCCTAGAAGAAATTAAGTCTTTTCCACTGCCGGGTCTGCAAAAACACCAGCTACCTAGTGAAACTATGTTCGATTCATAAAATGCTCTCAACCGTGAAGTATGCGCTACCTATTGTTCACCGCAAGCTTAAAACCATCGCGGTTGGGCAAACACTTCTCAGATTCCGCGAAATCCAAAATTGTGCTGCAAAGCTTAGGTCCAAACTCAATAAGGCAAAGTCATTGATGCGACTTAACAAAAAACAGTCTCAAACCATTTTACTGTACATCGCTGCCTTGAGAAAATGCTTGGTATTCAAATTCTACACAGGACCACAGTGGAACATCTCCTTCTTCCGCATCACAATTAGATTTATTCTCAATGTGGGCTTTCTTAATGGCTGCTTTGCATGTTTTTACGATTACTGAGATGTCCGAATGGATGCATCACGGTTCAATTCTTCGTATCACAGCATCAACTACGCAGCATGAAAATAAGGTAAAGCAGCTTGGAAGTGCTATGCTCTTCTTGTAAAGACAATCAAGTAGTCAAACCATGCATCCTCAATGTATATTCATTTCTCATGTATTACAGTCAGACTGTGTTAAGGATCTACGCACTAGATACCCCCGCAATTTTTTGCAACAAGCCAACGTCTATAAAACATGTACTTCTTCTAATATGGGGTTTGCAGAAAAAAACACACGCTACGATGTTTTCGTGATCAGCAAGAGGACCAAGAGGTCAATGCAAAGTTTTTCCCATGCCTGCTGTGTGCATCGACTCACAAATACCGTGAATATCAAAATCGTGCTGCATGGATCAAGTCTTAATTCCAATATTCAGTCTCCCAGCCTGGAGTAGAGGTAATGCCACTTGACGAAAATAGTGTTTCTGGTATTCTATTGTTCTTTTCATTCGTTAAGACACCCAAATACCTGAACAAGCATGCACTGCTATAAAACATATCTGGTTTTTTTTCTCAACGCAGAGAGAATAGTTTGCAGTGCGAGTATCTAAAATGGCTTCACGTTCTACAGACACAATTTCAACCACGCAGCCCGCTATAGAAGTAATGCAACATGATGAGAAATCCATCTACACTATTTAGATGCTTTGTTCACTTGTAAAGACAATCAAGTAGTCAAACCATGCACTGACTGCGAGACAAATTTCGCCCACCACCTACCACAGTAGATCTACGCTATAATTCTACATGACATGTAATCACGTTCTAGTCATTCTCCTCAGAATGCGTGACTCTGATAGACCAAAAAATTAATTTTTTTGAAAAAAAATATGCGTAAGTGATCAGCGTACGCATTTTTTAGGTACTCAAGGTGTAAACACATGTGGTGCTGCGCTGTGTAAGACGGACACACTCGTGCCTACACTACATGAGGTGTGGCGCTTTGTGAAGGGGTTGCGCATTGTCCCATGACAGAGAGAGAGTCCAAAAATCTCATGTGCGAGTCGTTTAGCGACTGCTGTTTAGAAAGCAAAACGCGCAATGTTTTTAACGGAATCGTCAGCTAAATCGTCCAGTTGCTTGCTATTTGAAAGGCAGAGTATTACAAAGTTCGTAGAATATGTTTTTTCAAATATCGCTTGGCAATGCGCGAGACGTCAGGCCAATGTCTCTTCTTCACTTCTATATTCTTCTAAAGTCGTACTTTGCTTTCTGGCCTGCACTATCATCAGGACATTGCAGAACATTTGACGACGCGTGGTCTCATAGCTGCGAGCTTGTGCAACGGTTTTGAGGCAGCCGTCTGTAGGTAATGCAATGGTCGAGAATGTACTGCACGGCTCATTCTCTAAAGGAATACATTCGGTGGAGCAGCGTGCAATGAACTTAATGCTGTTGCTGTGTCTACATGTAAATTTGATAAAGTAAATGATCCACCACATGCCAAAGAAATTGCGGTTTTTTCTTGTTCAACAGGAAATTCATTCTGAAACTCGGTTCTACAAAATTCTTCTGTCTTGCAAAATTTGTAGACGCTTCAGATCACAAAAGTGTTCTCGAAGTCTTACGGTCTGAATGTATACAATTGACAGCGGTGACTGCACTCTCTACACGCCCTAGAAGAAATTAAGTCTTTTCCACTGCCGGGTCTGCAAAAAACACCAGCTACCTAGTGAAACTATGTTCGATTCATAAAATGCTCTCAACCGTGAAGTATGCGCTACCTATTGTTCACCGCAAGCTTAAACCATCGCGGTTGGGCAACACTTCTCAGATTCCGCGAAATCCAAATTTGTGCTGCAAATCTTAGGTCCAAACTCAATAAGGCAAATTCATTGATGCGACTTAACAAAAACAGTCTCAAACCACTTTACTGTACATCGCTGCCTTGAGAAAATGCTTGGTATTCAAATTCTACACAGGACCACAGTGGAACATCTCCTTCTTCCGCATCACAATTAGATTTATTCTCAATGTGGGCTTTCGTAATGGCTGCTTTGCATGCTTTTACCATTACTGAGATGTCCGAATGGATGCATCACGGTTCAATTCTTCGTATCACAGCATCAACTACGCAGCATGAAATAAGGAAATGCAGCTTGGAAGTGCTATGCTCTTCTTGTAAAGACAATCAAGTAGTCAAACCATGCATCCTCAATGTATATTCATCTCCCCTGTTACAGTCAGACTGTGTTAAGGATCTACGCACTAGATACCCCCGCAATTTTTGCAACAAGCCAACGTCTATAAACATGTACTTCTTCTAATATGGGGTTTGCAGAAAAACACACGCTACGATGTTTCGTGATCAGCAAGAGACCAAGAGGTCAATGCAAAGTTTTCCCATGCCTGCTGTGTGCATCGACTCACAAATACCGTGAATATCAAAATCGTGCTGCATGGATCAAGTCTTAATTCCAATATTCAGTCTCCCAGCCTAAGGTAGAGGTAATGCCACTTGACGAAAATAGTGTTCTGGTATTCTGTTTTTCTTTTCATTCGTTAAGACACTCAAATGCCTGAATAAGCATGCACTGCTATAAACATATCTGGTTTTTTTCTCAACGCAGAGAGAATAGTTTGCAGTGCGAGTATATAAAATGGCTTCACGTTCTACAGTCACAGTTTCAACCACGCAGCCCGTTATAGAAGTAATGCAACATGATGAGAAATCCATCTACACTATTTAGATGCTTTGTTCACTTGTAAAGACAATCAAGTAGTCAAACCATGCACTAAATGCGAGACAAATTTCGCCCACCACCTACCACAGTCAATCTACGCTATAATTCTACATGACATGTAATCACGTTTCAGTCATTCTCCTGAGAATGCGTGAATCTGATAGACCAAAAAATTAATTTCCTAAAAAAAAATATGCGTAAATGATCAGCATACGCATTTTTTAGGTACTCAAGATGTAAACACATATGGTGCTGCGCTGTGTAAGACGGACACACTCGTGCCTACACTACATGTGATGTGATACATGGGCGCTTTGTGAGGGGGTTGCGTATTGTCCCATGACAGAGAGAGAGTCCAAAAATCTCATGTGCGAGTCGTTTAGCGACTGCCGTTTAGAAAGTTAAACGTGCAATGTTTTTAGCGGAAACGTCATCTAAATCGTCCAGTGCTTGCTATTTCAAAGGCAGAGTATTACAAAGTGCGTAGTATATGCATTTTCAAATACCGCTTGGCAATGCGCGAAATGTCAGGCCAATGTCTCTTCTTCACTTCTATATTCTTCTAAAGTCGTACTTTGCGCTCTGGCCTGCACTATCATCAGGACAGTGCAGAAAATTTGACGACGCGTGGTCTCATAGCTGCGAGCTTGTGCAACGGTTTTGGGGAAGCTGTCTGTAGGTAATGCAATGGTCGAGAATGTACTGCACGGCACACTCTCTAAAGGAATACATTCGGTGGAGCAGCGTGCAATGAACGTAATGCTGTTGCTGTGTCTACATGTAAATCCAGTGAAGTAAGTGATCAACGACATGCTAAAGAAAGTGCGGTTTTTTCTTGTTCAACAGGAAATCCATTCTGAAACTCGGTTCTACAAAATTCTTCTGTCTTGCAAATTCTTTAGACGCTGCATATTACAAAAGTGTTCCCGAAGTCTCACGGTCTGAGTGTATACAATTGACAGCGGTGTCTGCACTCTTTACACGCCCTAGAAGAAATTTGGTCTTTTCCACTGCCGGGTCTGCAAAAACACACCAGTTACCTAGTGAAACTATGTTCGATTCATAAAATGCTCTCAACCGTGAAGTATGCGCTACCTATTGTTCACCGCAAGCTTATACCATCGCGGTTGGGCAACACTTCTCAGATTCCGCGAAATCCAAAATTGTGCTGCAAAGCTTAGGTCCAAACTCAATTAGGCAAAGTCATTGATGCGACTTAACAAAAACCGTCTCAAACCATTTTACTGTACATCGCTGCCTTGAGAAAAAGCTTGGTATTCAGATTCTACACAGCAACATAGAGGAACATCTCCTTCTTCCGCATCACAATTAGATTTATTCTCAATGTGGGCTTTCTTAATGGCTGCTTTGCATGTTTTTACGAATACTGAGATCTCCGAATGGATGCATCACGGTTCAATTCTTCGTATCACAGCATCAAGTACGCAGCATGAAATAAGGTAAAGCAGCTTGGAAGTGCTATGCTCTTCTTGTAAAGACAATCAAGTAGTCAAACCATGCATCCTCAATGTATATTCATCTCCCATGTATTACAGTCAGTCTGTGTTAAGAATCTAAGCACTGGCTACCCCCGCAATATTTGCAACAAGCCAACGTCTATAAACATGTATTTCGTCTAATATGGGGTTTGCAGAAAAACACACGCTACGATGTTTCGTGATCAGCAAGAGACCAAGAGGTCAATGCAAAGTTTTCCCATGCCTGCTGTGTGCAACGACTCACAAATACCGTGAATATCAAAATCGTGCTGCATGGATCAAGTCTTAATTCCAATATTCAGTCTCCCAGCCTGAAGTAGAGGTAATGCCACTTGACGAAAATAGTGTTCTGGTATTCTATTTTTCTTTTCATTCGTTAAGACACCCAAATACCTGAATAAGCATGCACTGCTATAAACATATCTGGTTTTTTTCTCAACGCAGAGAGAATAGTTTGCAGTGCGAGTATCTAAAATGGCTCCACGTTTTACAAACACAGTTTCAAACACGCAGCCCGCTATAGAAGTAATGCAACATGATGAGAAATCCATCTACACTCTTTAGATGCTTTGTTCACTTGTAAAAACAATCAAATAGTCAAACCATGCACTGACTGCGAGACAAATTTCGCCCACCATCTACCACAGTAAATCTACGCTATAATTCTACATGACATGTAATCACGTTCCAGTCATTCTCCTCAGAATGCGTGACTCTGATAGACTAAAAAATTAATTTCCTAAAAAAAAAATATGCGTAAATGATCAGCATACGCATTTTTTAGGTACTCAAGATGTAAACACATGTGGTGCTGCGCTGTGTAAGACGGACACACTCGTGCCTACACTACATGAGGTGTGGCGCTTTGTGAAGGGGTTGCGCATTGTCCCATGACAGAGAGAGAGTCCAAAAATCTCATGTGCGAGTCGTTCAGCGACTGCTGTGTAGAAAGCAAAACGCGCAATGTTTTTAGCGGAATCGTCAGCTAAATCGTCCAGTTGCTTGCTATTTTAAAGTCAGAGTATTACAAAGTGCGTAGAATATGTTTTTTCAAATATCGCTTGGCAATGCGCGAGACGTCAGGCCAATGTCTCTTCTTCACTTCTATTTTCTTCTAAAGTCGTACTTTGCTTTCTGGACTGCACTATCATCAGGACAGTGCAGAAAATTTGACGACGCGTGGTCTCATAGCTGCGAGCTTGTGCAACGGTTTTGGGGCAGCCGTCTGTAGGTAATGCAATGGTCGAGAATGTACTGCACGGCACACTCTCTAAAGGAATACATTCGGTCGAGCAGCGTGCAATGAACGTAATGCTGTTGCTGTGTCTACATGTAAATCCAATGAAGTAGAAGATCAACGACGTGCTAAAGAAATTACGGTTCTTTCTGATTCAACAGGATATCCATTCTGAAACTCGGTTCTACAAAATTCGTCTGTCTTGCAAAATTTGTAGACGCTGCAGATGACAAAAGTGTTCTCGAAGTCTCACGGTCTGAGTGTATACAATTGACAGCGGTGTCTGCACTCTTTACACGCCCTAGAAGAAATTAAGACTTTTCCACTGCCGGGTCTGCAAAAAAACACCAGCTACCTAGTGAAACTGTGTTCGATTCGTAAAATGCTCTCAACCGTGAAGTATGCGCTACCTATTGTTCACCGCAAGCTTATACCATCGCGGCTGGGCAACACTTCTCAGATTCCGCGAAATCCAAAATTGTGCTGCAAATCTTAGGTCCAAACTCAATAGGGCAAAGTCATTGATGCAACTTAACAAAAACAGTCTCAAACCATTTTACTGTACATCGCTGCCTTGAGAAAATGCTTGGTATTCAAATTCTACACAGCAACATAGAGGAACATCTCCTTCTTCCGCATCACAATTAGTTTTATTCTCAATTTGGGCTTTCTTAATGGCTGCTTTGCATGTTTTTACGAATACTGAGATGTCCTAATGGATGCATCACGGAAAAATTCTTCATATCACAGCATCAACTACGCAGCATGAAATAAGGTAATGCAGCTTGGAAGTGCTGTGGTCTTCTTGTAAAGACAATCAAGTAGTCAAACCATGCATCCTCAATGTATATTCATCTCCCATGTATTACAGTCAATCTGTGTTAAGAATCTACCACGCAATATTTGCAACAAGCCAACGTCTATGTACATGTATTTCGTCTAATATGGGGTTTGCAGAAAAACACACGCTACGATGTTTCTTGATCAGCAAGAGACCAAGAGGTCAATGCAAAGTTTTCCCATGCCTGCTGTGTGCATCGACTCACAAATACCGTGAATATCAAAATCGTGCTGCATGGATCAAGTCTTGATTCAAATATTCAGTCTCCCAGGCTGGAGTAGAGGTAATGCCACTTGACGAGAATAGTGTTCTGGTATTCTATTTTTCTTTTCATTCGTTAAGACACCCAGATACCTGAATAAGCATGCACTGCTATAAACATATCTGGTGTTTTTCTCAACGCAGAGAGAATAGTTTGCAGTGCGAGTATCTAAAATGGCTCCACGTTCTACAGACACAGTTTCAACCACGCAGCCCGCTATAGAAGTAATGCAACATGATGAGAAATCCATCTACACTATTTAGATGCTTTGTTCACTTGTAAAAACAATCAAGTAGTCAAACCCTGCACTAAATGCGAGACAAATTTCGCCCACCATCTACCACAGTAAAATCTACGCTATAATTCTACATGACTTGTAATCACGTTCCAGTCATTCTCCTCAGAATGCGTGACTCTGATAGACCAAAAAATTAATTTCCTAAAACAAAATATGCGTAAATGATCAGCGTACGCATTTCTTAGGTACTCAAGATGTAAACGCATGTGGTGTTGCACTGTGTAAGACGGACACACTCGTGCCTACACTACATGTGGTGTAACGCTTTGTGAGGGGGTTGCGCATTGTCCCATGACAGAGAGAGAGTCCAAAAAGCTCATGTGCGAGTCGTTTAGCGACTGCTGTTTAGAAAGCAAAACGTGCACAGTTTTTAGCGGAATCGTCAGCTAAATCGTCCAGTTGCTTGCTATTTAAAAGGCAGAGTAATAGAAAGTGCGTAGAATATGCTTTTCCAAATATCGCTTGGCAATGCGCAAGACGTCAGGCCAATGTCTCTTCTTCACTTCTATTTTCTTCTAAAGTCGTACTTTGCTTTCTGGTCTGCACTATCATCAGGACAGTGCAGAAAAATTTGACGACGCGTGGTCTCATAGCTGCGAGCTTGTGCAACGGTTTTGGGGAAGCCGTCTGTAGGTAATGCAATGGTCGAGAATGTACTGCACGGCTCACCGTCTGAAAGCATATGATGTCTCCAGCAGCGTGCAATGGACGTAATGCTGTTGCTGTGTCTACATGTAAATCCAATGAAGTAAATGATCCACGACACGCTAAAAAAATTGCGGTTTTTTCTTGTTCAAAAGGAAATCCATTCTGAAATTCGGTTCTACGAAATTCTTCTGTCTTGCAAAATTTGTAGACGCTGCAGATTACAAACGTGTTCTCGAAGTCTCACGGTCTGAATGTATACAATTGACAGCGGTGTCTGCACTCTCTACACGCCCTAGAAGAAATTTGGTTTTTTTCACTGCCGGGTCTGCAAAAGAACACCATGCACCTAGTGAAACTATATTCGATTCATAAACTGCTCAAAACCGTGAAGTATGCGCTACCTATTGTTCACCGCAAGCTTATACCATCTCTGCTGGGCAACACTTCTCAGATTCCGCGAAATCCAAAATTGTGCTGCAAAGCTTAGGTCCAAACTCAATAAGGCAAAGTCATTGATGCGACTTAACAAAAACAGTCTCAAACCATTTTACTGTACATCGCTGCCTTGAGAAAATGCTTGGTATTCAAATTCTACACAGCAACATAGAGGAACATCTCCTTCTTCCGCATCACAATTAGCTTTATTCTCATTGTGGGCTTTCTTAATGGCTGCTTTGCATGTTTTTACGATTACTGAGATGTCCGAATGGATGCATCACGGTTCAATTCTTCGTATCACAGCATCAACTACGCAGCATGAAATAAGGTAAAGCAGCTTGGAAGTGCTGTGTTCTTCTTGTAAAGACAATCAAGTAGTCAAACCATGCATCCTCAATGTATATTCATCTCCCATGTATTACAGTCAGTCTGTGTTAAGAATCTACGCACTAGATACCCCCGCAATTTTTGCAACAAGCCAACGTCTATAAACATGTATTTCGTCTAATACGGGGCTTGCAGAAAAACACACGCTACGATGTTTCTTGATCAGCAAGAGACCAAGAGGTCAATGCAAAGTTTCCCTATGCCTGCTGTGTACAAAGACTCACAAATACTGTAAATATCAAAATCGTGCTGCATGGATCAAGTTTTAGTTCCAATATTCAGTCTCCCAGCCTAAAGTAGAGGTAATGCCACTTGACGAAAATAGTGTTCTGGTATTCTATTTTTCTTTTCATTCGTTAAGACACCCAAATACCTGAATAAGCATGCACTGCTATAAACATATCTGGTGTTTTTCTCAACGCAGAGAGAATAGTTTGCAGTGCGAGTATCTAAAAGGGCTTCACGTTCTACAGTCACAGTTTCAGCCACGCACCCCGCTATAGAAGTAATGCGACATGAAGAGAAATTCATCTACACTATTTAGATGCTTTGTTCACTTGTAAAGACAATCAAGTAGTCAAACCATGCACTAAATGCGAGACAAATTTCGCCCACCATCTACCACAGTAGGTCTATGCTATAATTCTACATGACATGTAATCACGTTCCAGTCATTCTCCTCAGAATGCGTGACTCTGATAGACCAAAAAATTAATTTTTTTGAAAAAACATATGCGTAAATGATCAGCGTACGCATTTTTTAGGTACTCAAGGTGTAAACACAGGTGGTGCTGCGCTGTGTAAGACGGACACACTCGTGCCTACACTACATGAGGTGTGGCGCTTTGTGAGGCGGGTGCGCATCGTCCCATGACAGAGAGAGTGTCCAAAAATCTCATGTGCGAGTCGTTCAGCGACTGCTGTGTAGAAAGCAAAACGCGCAATGTTTTTAGCGGAATCGTCAGCTAAATCGTCCAGTTGCTTGCTATTTTAAAGGCAGAGTATTACAAAGTGCATAGAATATGTTTTTTCAAATATCGCTTGGCAATGCGCGAGACGTCAGGCCAATGTCTCTTCTTCACTTCTATATTCTTCTAAAGTCGTACTTTGCTTTCTGGACTGCACTATCATCAGGACAGTGCAGAAAATTTGACGACGCGTGGTCTCATAGCTGCGAGCTTGTGCAACGGTTTTGGGGCAGCCGTCTGTAGGTAATGCAATGGTCGAGAATGTACTGCACGGCACACTCTCTAAAGGGATACATTCGGTCGAGCAGCGTGCAATGAACGTAATGCTGTTGCTGTGTCTACATGTAAATCCAATGAAGTAAATAATCCACGACATGCTAAAGAAATTGCGGTTTTTTCTAATTCAACAGGAAATCCATTCTGAAATTCGGTTCTACAAAATTCTTCTGTCTTGCAAAATTTGTAGACGCTTCAGATCACAAAAGTGTTCTCGAAGTCTCACGGTCTGAATGTATACAATTGACAGCGGTGTCTGCACTCTTTACACGCCCTAGAAGAAATTAAGTCTTTTCCACTGCCGGGTCTGCAAAAAAACACCAGCTACCTAGTGAAACTATGTTCGATTCATAAAATGCTCTCAACCGTGAAGTATGCGCTACCTATTGTTCACCGCAAGCTTATACCATCTCTGTTAGGCCACACTTCTCAGATTCCGCGAAATCCAAAATTGCGCTGCAAATCTTAGGTCCAAACTCAATAAGGCAAAGTCATTGATGCAACGTAACAAAAACAGTCTCAAACCATTTTACTGTACATCGCTGCCTTGAGAAAATGCTTGGTATTCAAATTCTACACAGCAACATAGAGGAACATCTCCTTCTTCCGCATCACAATTAGCTTTATTCTCATTGTGGGCTTTCTTAATGGCTGCTTTGCATGTTTTTACGATTACTGAGATGTCCGAATGGATGCATCACGGTTCAATTCTTCGTATCACAGCATCAACTACGCAGCATGAAATAAGGTAAAGCAGCTTGGAAGTGCTGTGTTCTTCTTGTAAAGACAATCAAGTAGTCAAACCATGCATCCTCAATGTATATTCATCTCCCATGTATTACAGTCAGTCTGTGTTAAGAATCTACGCACTAGATACCCCCGCAAAATGTGCAACAAGCCAACGTCTATAAACATGTATTTCGTCTAATATGGGGGTTTGCAGAAAAACACACGCTACGATGTTTCGTGATCAGCAAGAGACCAAGAGGTCAATGCAAAGTTTTCCCATGCCTGCTGTGTGCAACGACTCACAAATACCGTGAATATCAAAATCGTGCTGCATGGATCAAGTCTTAATTCCAATATTCAGTCTCCCAGCCTGGAGTAGAGGTAATGCCACTTGACGAGAATAGTGTTCTGGTATTCTATTTTTCTTTTCATTCGTTAAGACACTCAAATGCCTGAATAAGCATGCACTGCTATAAACATATCTGGTGTTTTTCTCAACGCAGAGAGAATAGTTTGCAGTGCGAGTATCTAAAATGGCTTCACGTTCTACAGACACAGTGTCAACCACGCACCCCGCTATAGAAGTAATGCAACATGATGAGAAATCCATCTACACTATTTAGATGCTTTGTTCACTTGTAAAAACAATCAAGTAGTCAAACCCTGCACTAAATGCGAGACAAATTTCGCCCACCATCTACCACAGTAAATCTACGCTATAATTCTACATGACTTGTAATCACGTTCCAGTCATTCTCCTCAGAATGCGTGACTCTGATAGACCAAAAAATTAATTTCCTAAAACAAAATATGCGTAAATGATCAGCGTACGCATTTCTTAGGTACTCAAGATGTAAACGCATGTGGTGTTGCACTGTGTAAGACGGACACACTCGTGCCTACACTACATGTGGTGTAACGCTTTGTGAGGGGGTTGCGCATTGTCCCATGACAGAGAGAGAGTCCAAAAATCTCATGTGCGAGTCGTTTAGCGACTGCTGTTTAGAAAGCAAAACGTGCACAGTTTTTAGCGGAATCGTCAGCTAAATCGTCCAGTTGCTTGCTATTTAAAAGGCAGAGTAATACAAAGTGCGTAGAATATGCTTTTCCAAATATCGCTTGGCAATGCGCGAGACGTCAGGCCAATGTCTCTTCTTCACTTCTATTTTCTTCTAAAGTCGTACTTTGCTTTCTGGTCTGCACTATCATCAGGACAGTGCAGAAAATTTGACGACGCGTGGTCTCATAGCTGCGAGCTTGTGCAACGGTTTTGGGGAAGCCGTCTGTAGGTAATGCAATGGTCGAGAATGTACTGCACGGCTCACCGTCTGAAAGCATATGATGTCTCCAGCAGCGTGCAATGGACGTAATGCTGTTGCTGTGTCTACATGTAAATCCAATGAAGTAAATGATCCACGACACGCTAAAAAAATTGCGGTTTTTTCTTGTTCAAAAGGAAATCCATTCTGAAATTCGGTTCTACGAAATTCTTCTGTCTTGCAGAATTTGTAGACGCTGCAGATTACAAACGTGTTCTCGAAGTCTCACGGTCTGAATGTATACAATTGACAGCGGTGTCTGCACTCTCTACACGCCCTAGAAGAAATTTGGTTTTTTTCACTGCCGGGTCTGCAAAAGAACACCATGTACCTAGTGAAACTATATTCGATTCATAAAATGCTCAAAAACCGTGAAGTATGCGCTACCTATTGTTCACCGCAAGCTTATACCATCTCTGC
This sequence comes from Podarcis erhardii, assembly GCF_964252035.2. Lineage (NCBI taxonomy): Eukaryota > Metazoa > Chordata > Lepidosauria > Squamata > Lacertidae > Podarcis > Podarcis erhardii. The sequence continues at coordinate 36,393 of NW_028292774.1, read as the reverse complement.
TGGGCAACACTTCTCAGATTCCGCGAAATCCAAAATTGTGCTGCAAAGCTTAGGTCCAAACTCAATAAGGCAAAGTCATTGATGCGACTTAACAAAAACAGTCTCAAACCATTTTACTGTACATCGCTGCCTTGAGAAAAGGCTTGGTATTCAAATTCTACACAGCAACATAGAGGAACATCTCCTTCTTCCGCATCACAATTAGTTTTATTCTCAATGTGGGCTTTCTTAATGGCTGCTTTGCATGTTTTTACAAATACTGAGATGTCCGAATGGATGCATCACGGAAAAAGTCTTCATATCACAGCATCAACTACGCAGCATGAAATAAAAAAATGCAGCTTGGAAGTGATGTGTTCTTCTTGTCAAGACAATCAGGTAGTCAATCCATGCATCCTCAATGTATAATATTCCTCTCCCATGTATCACAGTCAATCTGTGTTAAGAATCTACGCACAAGATACCCCCGCAATATTTGCAACAAGCCAACGTCTATGTACATGGATTTCGTCTAATATGGGGTTTGCAGAAAAACACACGCTACGATATTTCGTGATCAGCAAGCGACCAGGAGGTCAGTGCAAAGTTTTCCCATGCCTGTTGTGTGCAACGACTCACAAATACCGTGAATATCAAAACCGTGCTGCATGGATCAAGTTTTAGTTCCAATATTCAGTCTCCCAGCGTAAAGTAGAGGTAATGCCACTTGACGAAATTAGTGTTCTGGTATTCTATTTTTCTTTTCATTCGTTAAGACACCCCAACACCTGAATATGCATGCACTGCTATAAACATATCTGGTTGTTTTCTCAACGGAAAGAGAATAGTTTGCAGTCCGAATATCTAAAATGGCTCCACGTTCTACAGTCACAGTTTGATCCACGCAGCCCACTATAGAAGTAATGCGACATGATGAGAAATCCATGTACACTATTCAGATGCTTTGTTCACTTGTAAAAACAATCAAGTAGTTAAACCATGCACTAATTGCGAGACAAATTTCGCCCACCATCTACCACAGTAAATCTACGCTATAATTCTACATGACATGTAATCACGTTCCAGTCATTCTCCTCAAAATGCGTGACTCTGATAGAAAAAAAACTCGTTTCCAGAGACACAATATGCGTAAGTGATCAGCATACGCATTTTTTGGAGACTCAAGATGTAAACACATGTGGTGTTGCACTGTGTAAGACGGACACACTCGTGCCTACACTACATGTGGTGTAACGCTTTGTGAGGGGGGTGCGCAATGTCCCATGACAGAGAGAGTCCAAAAATCTCATGTGCGAGTCGTTTAGCGACTGCCGCTTAGAAAGCAAAACGTGCAAATTTTTTAACGGAATCGTCAGCTAAATCGTCCAGTTGCTTGCTATTTTAAAGGCAGAGTAATACAAAGGGCGTAGAATATGCTTTTTCAAATATCGCTTGGCAATGCGCGAGACGTCAGGCCAATGTCTCTTCTTCACTTCTATATTCTTCTAAAGTCGTACTTTGCGCTCTGGCCTGCACTATCATCAGGACAGTGCAGAAAATTTGACGACGCGTGGTCTCATAGCTGCGAGCTTGTGCAACGGGTTTTGGGGAAGCCGTCTGTAGGTAATGCAATGGTCGAGAATGTACTGCACGGCTCACTCTCTAAAGGAGTACATTCGGTGGAGCAGCGTGCAATGGACGTAATACTGTTGCAATGTCTACATGTAAATCCAATGAAGTAAATGATCCACGACACGCTAAAAAAATTGCGGTTTTTTCTTGTTCAACAGGAAATCCATTCTGAAATTCGGTTCTACGAAATTCTTCTGTCTTGCAAAATTTGTAGACGCTGCAGATTACAAAAGTGTTCTCGAAATCTCACGGTCTGAATGTATACAATTGACAGCGGTGTCTGCACTCTTTACACGCCCTAGAAGAAATTAAGTCTTTTCCACTGCCGGGTCTGCAAAAAAACACCAGCTACCTAGTGAAACTATGTTCGATTCATAAAATGCTCTCAACCGTGAAGTATGCGCTACCTATTGTTCACCGCAAGCTTATACCATCTCTGCTGGGCAACACTTCTCAGATTACGCGAAATCCAAAATTGTGCTGCAAAGCTTAGGTCCAAACTCAATAAGGCAAAGTCATTGATGCAACTTAACAAAAACAGTCTCAAACCATTTTACTGTACATCGCTGCCTTGAGAAAATGCTTGGTATTCAAATTCTACACAGCAACATAGAGGAACATCTCCTTCTTCCGCATCACAATTAGTTTTATTCTCAATGTGGGCTTTCTTAATGGCTGCTTTGCATGTTTTTACGAATACTGAGATGTCCGAATGGATGCATCACGGAAAAAGTCTTCATATCACAGCGTCAACTACGCAGCATGAAATAAGGTAATGCAGCTTGGAAGTGCTGTGCTCTTCTTGTAAAGACAATCATGTAGTCAAACCATGCATCCTCAATGTATATTCATCTCCCATGTATTACAGTCAATCTGTTTTAAGAATCTACGCACAAGATACCCCCGCAAAATGTGCAACAAGCCAACGTCTATAAACGTGGATTTCGTCTAATATGGGGTTTGCAGAAAAACACACGCTACGAGGTTTCGTGATCAGCAAGCGACCAAGAGGTCAGTGCAAAGTTTTCCCATGCCTGTTGTGTGCAACGACTCACAAATACCGTAAATATCAAAATCGTGCTGCATGGATCAAGTTTTAGTTCCAATATTCAGTCTCCCAGCGTAAAGTAGAGGTAATGCCACTTGACGAAATTAGTGTTCTGGTATTCTATTTTCCTTTTCATTCGTTAAGACACCCCAACACCTGAATATGCATGCACTGCTATAAACATATCTGGTTGTTTTCTCAACGGAAAGAGAATAGTTTGCAGTCCGAGTATCTAAAATGGCTCCACGTTCTACAGTCACAGTTTGATCCACGCAGCCCACTATAGAAGTAATGCGACATGATGAGAAATCCATGTACACTATTCAGATGCTTTGTTCACTTGTAAAAACAATCAAGTAGTTAAACCATGCACTAATTGCGAGACAAATTTCGCCCACCATCTACCACAGTAAATCTACGCTATAATTCTACATGACTTGTAATCACGTTCCAGTCATTCTCTTCAAAATGCGTGACTCTGATAGAAAAAAACTCGTTTCCAGAGACACAATATGCGTAAGTGATCAGCATACGCATTTTTTGGAGACTCAAGATGTAAACACATGTGGTGTTGCACTGTGTAAGACGGACACACTCGTGCCTACACTACATGTGGTGTAACGCTTTGTGAGGGGGGTGCGCAATGTCCCATGACAGAGAGAGTCCAAAAATCTCATGTGCGAGTCGTTTAGCGACTGCCGCTTAGAAAGCAAAACGTGCAAAGTTTTTAACGGAATCGTCAGCTAAATCGTCCAGTTGCTTGCTATTTTAAAGGCAGAGTAATACAAAGGGCGTAGAATATGCTTTTTCAAATATCGCTTGGCAATGCGCGAGACGTCAGGCCAATGTCTCTTCTTCACTTCTATATTCTTCTAAAGTCGTACTTTGCGCTCTGGCCTGCACTATCATCAGGACAGTGCAGAAAATTTGACGACGCGTGGTCTCATAGCTGCGAGCTTGTGCAACGGTTTTGGGGAAGCCGTCTGTAGGTAATGCAATGGTCGAGAATGTACTGCACGGCTCACTCTCTAAAGGAGTACATTCGGTGGAGCAGCGTGCAATGGACGTAATACTGTTGCAATGCCTACATGTAAATCCAATGAAGTAGAAGATCCTCGACATGGTAATGAAATTGCGGTTTTTTCTTGTTCAACAGGAAATCCATTCTGAAATTCGGTTCTACGAAATTCTTCTGTCTTGCAAAATTTGTAGACGCTGCAGATTACAAAAGTGTTCTCGAAATCTCACGGTCTGAATGTATACAATTGGCAGCAGTTTCTGCACTCTCTACACGCCCTAGAAGAAATTTGGTTTTTTTCAGTGCCGGGTCTGCAAAAAAACACCAGCTACCTAGTGAAACTATGTTCGATTCATAAAATGCTCTCAACCGTGAAGTATGCGCTACCTATTGTTCACCGCAAGCTTATACCATCTCTGCTGGGCAACACTTCTCAGATTACGCGAAATCCAAAATTGTGCTGCAAAGCTTAGGTCCAAACTCAATAAGGCAAAGTCATTGATGCAACTTAACAAAAACAGTCTCAAACCATTTTACTGTACATCGCTGCCTTGAGAAAATGCTTGGTATTCAAATTCTACACAGCAACATAGAGGAACATCTCCTTCTTCCGCATCACAATTAGTTTTATTCTCAATTTGGGCTTTCTTAATGGCTGCTTTGCATGTTTTTACGAATACTGAGATGTCCGAATGGATGCATCACGGAAAAAGTCTTCATATCACAGCATCAACTACGCAGCATGAAATAAGGTAATGCAGCTTGGAAGTGCTGTGCTCTTCTTGTAAAGACAATCAAGTAGTCAAACCATGCATCCTCAATGTATATTCATCTCCCATGTATTACAGTCAATCTGTGTTAAGAATCTACGCACAAGATACCCCCGCAAAATGTGCAACAAGCCAACGTCTATAAACGTGGATTTCGTCTAATATGGGGTTTGCAGAAAAACACACGCTACGAGGTTTCGTGATCAGCAAGCGACCAAGAGGTCAGTGCAAAGTTTTCCCATGCCTGTTGTGTGCAACGACTCACAAATACCGTAAATATCAAAATCGTGCTGCATGGATCAAGTTTTAGTTCCAATATTCAGTCTCCCAGCGTAAAGTAGAGGTAATGCCACTTGACGAAATTAGTGTTCTGGTATTCTATTTTCCTTTTCATTCGTTATGACACCCAAATGCCTTAATAAGCATGCACTGCTATAAACATATCTGGTGTTTTTCTCAACGCAGAGAGAATAGTTTGCAGTGCGAGTATCTAAAATGGCTTCACGTTCTACAGACACAGTTTCAACCACGCACCCCGCTATAGAAATAATGCAACATGATGAGAAATCCATCTACACTATTTAGATGCTTTGTTCACTTGTAAAGACAATCAAGTAGTCAAAACATGCACTAAATAAATGCGAGACAAATTTCGCCCACCATCTACCACAGTAAATCTACGCTATAATTCTACATGACATGTATTCACGTTCCAGTCATTCTCCTCAGAATGCGTGAATCTGATAGACCAAAGAAATTCTTTCCTGAAAAAGAGTTTGCGTAAGTAATCAGCATACGCATTTTTTCGAGACTCAAGATGTAAACACATGTGGTGTTGCACTGTGTAAGACGGACACACTCGTGCCTACACTACATGTGCTGTAACGCTTTGTGAAGGGGTTGCGCATTGTCCCATGACAGAGAGAGAGTCCAAAAATCTCATGTGCGAGTCGTTTAGCGACTGCCGCTTTAAAAAGCAAAACGTGCAAATTTTTTAACGGAATCGTCAGCTAAATCGTCCAGTTGCTTGCTATTTAAAAGGCAGAGTAATACAAAGGGCGTAGAATATGCTTTTTCAAATATCGCTTGGCAATGCGCGAGACGTCAGGCCAATGTCTCTTCTTCACTTCTATATTCTTCTAAAGTCGTACTTTGCGCTCTGGCCTGCACTATCATCAGGACAGTGCAGAAAATTTGACGACGCGTGGTCTCATAGCTGCGAGCTTGTGCAACGGTTTTGGGGAAGCCGTCTGTAGGTAATGCAATGGTCGAGAATGTACTGCACAGCTCACTCTCTAAAGGAGTACATTCGGTGGAGCAGCGTGCAATGGACGTAATACTGTTGCAATGTCTACATGTAAATCCAATGAAGTAGAAGATCCTCGACATGGTAATGAAATTGCGGTTTTTTCTTGTTCAACAGGAAATCCATTCTGAAATTCGGTTCTACGAAATTCTTCTGTCTTGCAAAGTTTGTAGACGCTGCAGATTACAAAAGTGTTCTCGAAATCTCACGGTCTGAATGTATACAATTGACAGCAGTGTCTGCACTCTCTACACGCCCTAGAAGAAATTTGGTTTTTTTCACTGCCGGGTCTGCAAAAAACAGCAGCTACCTAGTGAAACTATGTTCGATTCATAAAATGCTCTCAACCGTGAAGTATGCGCTACCTATTGTTCACCGCAAGCTTATACCATCTCTGTTAGGCCACACTTCTCAGATTCCGCGAAATCCAAAATTGTGCTGCAAAGCTTAGGTCCAAACTCAATAAGGCAAAGTCATTGATGCAACTTAACAAAAACAGTCTCAAACCATTTTACTGTACATCGCTGCCTTGAGAAAATGCTTGGTATTCAAATTCTACACAGCAACATAGAGGAACATCTCCTTCTTCCGCATCACAATTAGTTTTATTCTCAATGTGGGCTTTCTTAATGGCTGCTTTGCATGTTTTTACGAATACTGAGATGTCCGAATGGATGCATCACGGAAAAAGTCTTCATATCACAGCATCAACTACGCAGCATGAAATAAGGTAATGCAGCTTGGAAGTGCTGTGTTCTTCTTGTAAAGACAATCAAGTAGTCAAACCATGCATCCTCAATGTATATTCATCTCCCATGTATTACAGTCAATCTGTGTTAAGAATCTACGCACAAGATACCCCCGCAAAATGTGCAACAAGCCAACGTCTATAAACGTGGATTTCGTCTAATATGGGGTTTGCAGAAAAACACACGCTACGAGGTTTCGTGATCAGCAAGCGACCAAGAGGTCAGTGCAAAGTTTTCCCATGCCTGTTGTGTGCAACGACTCACAAATACCGTGAATATCAAAATCGTGCTGCATGGATCAAGTTTTAGTTCCAATATTCAGTCTCCCAGCGTAAAGTAGAGGTAATGCCACTTGACGAAATTAGTGTTCTGGTATTCTATTTTCCTTTTCATTCGTTATGACACCCAAATGCCTTAATAAGCATGCACTGCTATAAACATATCTGGTGTTTTTCTCAACGCAGAGAGAATAGTTTGCAGTGCGAGTATCTAAAATAGCTTCACGTTCTACAGACACAGTGTCAACCACGCACCCCGCTATAGAAATAATGCAACATGATGAGAAATCCATCTACACTATTTAGATGCTTTGTTCACTTGTAAAGACAATCAAGTAGTCAAAACATGCACTAAATAAATGCGAGACAAATTTCGCCCACCATCTACCACAGTAAATCTACGCTATAATTCTACATGACATGTATTCACGTTCCAGTCATTCTCCTCAGAATGCGTGAATCTGATAGACCAAAGAAATTCTTTCCTGAAAAAGAGTTTGCGTAAGTAATCAGCATACGCATTTTTTCGAGACTCAAGATGTAAACACATGTGGTGTTGCACTGTGTAAGACGGACACACTCGTGCCTACACTACATGTGCTGTAACGCTTTGTGAAGGGGTTGCGCATTGTCCCATGACAGAGAGAGATTCCAAAAATCTCATGTGCGAGTCGTTTAGCGACTGCCGCTTAGAAAGCAAAACGCGCAAAGTTTTCAGCGGAATCGTCAGCTAAATCGTCCAGTTGCTTGCTATTTAAAAGGCAGAGTAATACAAAGGGCGTAGAATATGCTTTTTCAAATATCGCTTGGCAATGCGCGAGACGTCAGGCCAATGTCTCTTCTTCACTTCTACACTCTTCTAAAGTCGTACTTTGCGCTCTGACCTGGACTATCATCAGGACAGTGCAGAAAATTTGACGACGCGTGGTCTCATAGCTGCGAGCTTGTGCAACGGTTTTGGGGAAGCCGTCTGTAGGTAATGCAATGGTCGAGAATGTACTGCACAGCTCACTCTCTAAAGGAGTACATTCGGTGGAGCAGCGTGCAATGGACGTAATACTGTTGCAATGTCTACATGTAAATCCAATGAAGTAGAAGATCCTCGGCATGGTAATGAAATTGCGGTTTTTTCTTGTTCAACAGGAAATCCATTCTGAAATTCGGTTCTACGAAATTCTTCTGTCTTGCAAAATTTGTAGACGCTGCAGATTACAAAAGTGTTCTCGAAATCTCACGGTCTGAATGTATACAATTGACAGCAGTGTCTGCACTCTCTACACGCCCTAGAAGAAATTTGGTCTTTTTCACTGCCGGGTCTGCAAAAAAACAGCAGCTACCTAGTGAAACTATGTTCGATTCATAAAATGCTCAAAACCGTGAAGTATGCGCTACCTATTGTTCACCGCAAGCTTATACCATCGCGGCTGGGCAACACTTCTCAGATTCCGCGAAATCCAAAATTGTGCTGCAAAGCTTAGGTCCAAACTCAATAAGGCAAAGTCATTGATGCGACTTAACAAAAACAGTCTCAAACCATTTTACTGTACATCGCTGCCTTGAGAAAATGCTTGGTATTCAAATTCTACACAGCAACATAGAGGAACATCTCCTTCTTCCGCATCACAATTAGTTTTATTCTCAATTTGGGCTTTCTTAATGGCTGCTTTGCATGTTTTTACGAATACTGAGATGTCCGAATGGATGCATCACGGAAAAAGTCTTCATATCACAGCATCAACTACGCAGCATGAAATAAGGTAATGCAGCTTGGAAGTGCTGTGCTCTTCTTGTAAAGACAATCATGTAGTCAAACCATGCATCCTCAATGTATATTCATCTCCCATGTATTACAGTCAATCTGTTTTAAGAATCTACGCACAAGATACCCCCGCAAAATGTGCAACAAGCCAACGTCTATAAACGTGGATTCCGTCTAATATGGGGTTTGCAGAAAAACACACGCTACGAGGTTTCGTGATCAGCAAGCGACCAAGAGGTCAGTGCAAAGTTTTCCCATGCCTGTTGTGTGCAACGACTCACAAATACCGTGAATATCAAAATCGTGCTGCATGGATCAAGTCTTAATTCCAATATTCAGTCTCCCAGCCTAAAGTAGAGGTAATGCCACTTGACGAAAATAGTGTTCTGGTATTCTATTTTTCTTTTCATTCGTTAAGACACCCAAATGCCTTAATAAGCATGCACTGCTATAAACATATCTGGTGTTTTTCTCAACGCAGAGAAGATAGTTTGCAGTGCGAGTATCTAAAATTGCGTCACGTTCTACAGTCACAGTTTCAACCACGCAGCCCGCTATAGAAGTAATGCAACATGATGAGAAATCCATCTACACTATTTTGATGCTTTGTTCACTTGTAAAGACAATCAAGTAGTCAAACCATGCATCCTCAATGTATATTCATCTCCCATGTATTACAGTCAATCTGTGTTAAGAATCTACCACGCAATATTTGCAACAAGCCAACGTCTATGTACATGTATTTCGTCTAATATGGGGTTTGCTGAAAAACACACGCTACGAGGTTTCGTGATCAGCAAGAGACCAAAAGGTCAATGCAATGTTCTCCCATTCCTGCTGTGTGCAACGACTCACAAATACCGTGAATATCAATATCGTGCTGCATGGATCAAGTTTTAGTTCCAATATTCAGTCTCCCAGCGTAAAGTAGAGGTAATGCCACTTGACGAAATTAGTGTTCTGGTATTCTATTTTTCTTTTCATTCGTTAAGACACCCAAATGCCTTAATAAGCATGCACTGCTATAAACATATCTGGTGTTTTTCTCAACGCAGAGAGAATAGTTTGCAGTGCGAGTATCTAAAATGGCTTCACGTTCTACAGACACAGTTTCAACCACGCACCCCGCTATAGAAATAATGCAACATGATGAGAAATCCATCTACACTATTTAGATGCTTTGTTCACTTGTAAAGACAATCAAGTAGTCAAAACATGCACTAAATAAATGCGAGACAAATTTCGCCCACCATCTACCACAGTAAATCTACGCTATAATTCTACATGACATGTATTCACGTTCCAGTCATTCTCCTCAGAATGCGTGAATCTGATAGACCAAAGAAATTCTTTCCTGAAAAAGAGTTTGCGTAAGTAATCAGCATACGCATTTTTTCGAGACTCAAGATGTAAACACATGTGGTGTTGCACTGTGTAAGACGGACACACTCGTGCCTACACTACATGTGCTGTAACGCTTTGTGAAGGGGTTGCGCATTGTCCCATGACAGAGAGAGATTCCAAAAATCTCATGTGCGAGTCGTTTAGCGACTGCCGCTTAGAAAGCAAAACGCGCAAAGTTTTCAGCGGAATCGTCAGCTAAATCGTCCAGTTGCTTGCTATTTAAAAGGCAGAGTAATACAAAGTGCGTAGAATATGCTTTTTCAAATATCGCTTGGCAATGCGCGAGACGTCAGGCCAATGTCTCTTCTTCACTTCTATACTCTTCTAAAGTCGTACTTTGCGCTCTGACTTGGACTATCATCAGGACAGTGCAGAAAATTTGACGACGCGTGGTCTCATAGCTGCGAGCTTGTGCAACGGTTTTGGGGAAGCCGTCTGTAGGTAATGCAATGGTCGAGAATGTACTGCACGGCTCACTCTCTAAAGGAGTACATTCGGTGGAGCAGCGTGCAATGGACGTAATACTGTTGCAATGTCTACATGTAAATCCAATGAAGTAGAAGATCCTCGGCATGGTAATGAAATTGCGGTTTTTTCTTGTTCAACAGGAAATCCATTCTGAAATTCGGTTCTACGAAATTCTTCTGTCTTGCAAAATTTGTAGACGCTGCAGATTACAAAAGTGTTCTCGAAATCTCACGGTCTGAATGTATACAATTGACAGCAGTGTCTGCACTCTCTACACGCCCTAGAAGAAATTTGGTCTTTTTCACTGCCGGGTCTGCAAAAAAACAGCAGCTACCTAGTGAAACTATGTTCGATTCATAAAATGCTCAAAACCGTGAAGTATGCGCTACCTATTGTTCACCGCAAGCTTATACCATCGCGGCTGAGCAACACTTCTCAGATTCCGCGAAATCCAAAATTGTGCTGCAAAGCTTAGGTCCAAACTCAATAAGGCAAAGTCATTGATGCGACTTAACAAAAACAGTCTCAAACCATTTTACTGTACATCGCTGCCTTGAGAAAATGCTTGGTATTCAAATTCTACACAGCAACATAGAGGAACATCTCCTTCTTCCGCATCACAATTAGTTTTATTCTCAATTTGGGCTTTCTTAATGGCTGCTTTGCATGTTTTTACGAATACTGAGATGTCCGAATGGATGCATCACGGAAAAAGTCTTCATATCACAGCGTCAACTACGCAGCATTAAATAAGGTAATGCAGCTTGGAAGTGCTGTGCTCTTCTTGTAAAGACAATCATGTAGTCAAACCATGCATCCTCAATGTATATTCATCTCCCATGTATTACAGTCAATCTGTTTTAAGAATCTACGCACAAGATACCCCCGCAAAATGTGCAACAAGCCAACGTCTATAAACGTGGATTTCGTCTAATATGGGGTTTGCAGAAAAACACACGCTACGAGGTTTCGTGATGAGCAAGCGACCAAGAGGTCAGTGCAAAGTTTTCCCATGCCTGTTGTGTGCAACGACTCACAAATACCGTGAATATCAAAATCGTGCTGCATGGATCAAGTCTTAATTCCAATATTCAGTCTCCCAGCCTAAAGTAGAGGTAATGCCACTTGACGAAAATAGTGTTCTGGTATTCTATTTTTCTTTTCATTCGTTAAGACACCCAAATGCCTTAATAAGCATGCACTGCTATAAACATATCTGGTGTTTTTCTCAACGCAGAGAGAATAGTTTGCAGTGCGAGTATCTAAAATTGCGTCACGTTCTACAGTCACAGTTTCAACCACGCAGCCCGCTATAGAAGTAATGCAACATGATGAGAAATCCATCTACACTATTTTGATGTTTTGTTCACTTGTAAAAACAATCAAGTAGTCAAACCATGCATCCTCAATGTATATTCATCTCCCATGTATTACAGTCAATCTGTGTTAAGAATCTACCACGCAATATTTGCAACAAGCCAACGTCTATGTACATGTATTTCGTCTAATATGGGGTTTGCAGAAAAACACACGCTACGATGTTTCGTGATCAGCAAGAGACCAAAAGGTCAATGCAATGTTCTCCCATTCCTGCTGTGTGCAACGACTCACAAATACCGTGAATATCAAAATCGTGCTGCATGGATCAAGTTTTAGTTCCAATATTCAGTCTCCCAGCGTAAAGTAGAGGTAATGCCACTTGACGAAATTAGTGTTCTGGTATTCTATTTTTCTTTTCATTCGTTAAGACACCCAAATGCCTTAATAAGCATGCACTGCTATAAACATATCTGGTGTTTTTCTCAACGCAGAGAGAATAGTTTGCAGTGCGAGTATCTAAAATGGCTTCACGTTCTACAGACACAGTTTCAACCACGCACCCCGCTATAGAAATAATGCAACATGATGAGAAATCCATCTACACTATTTAGATGCTTTGTTCACTTGTAAAGACAATCAAGTAGTCAAAACATGCACTAAATAAATGCGAGACAAATTTCGCCCACCATCTACCACAGTAAATCTACGCTATAATTCTACATGACATGTAATCACGTTTCAGTCATTCTCCTCAGAATGCGTGAATCTGATAGACCAAAAAATTAATTTCCTAAAAAAAAATATGCGTAAATGATCAGTATACGCATTTTTTAGGTACTCAAGATGTAAACACATATGGTGCTGCGCTGTGTAAGACGGACACACTCGTGCCTACACTACATGTGATGTGATACATGGGCGCTTTGTGAGGGGGTTGCGTATTGTCCCATGACAGAGAGAGAGTCCAAAAATCTCATGTGCGAGTCGTTTAGCGACTGCCGTTTAGAAAGTTAAACGTGCAATGTTTCTAGCGGAATCGTCATCTAAATCGTCCAGTGCTTGCTATTTCAAAGGCAGAGTATTACAAAGTGCGTAGAATATGCATTTTCAAATAACGCTTGGCAATGCGCGAAACGTCAAGCCAATGTCTCTTCTTTACTTCTATTTTCTTCTAAAGTCGTACTTTGCTTTCTGGCCTGCACTATCATCAGGACAGTGCAGAAAACGTGACGACGCGGGGTCTCATAGCTGCGAGCTTGTGCAACGGTTTTGGGGCAGCCTTCTGTAGGTAATGCAATGGTCGAGAATGTACTGCACGGCTCACTCTCCAAAGATATACATTCGGCGGAGCAGCGTGCAATGGGCGTAATGCTGTTGCTGTGTCTACATGTAAATCCAATGAAGTAGAAGATCCTCGACATGGTAATGAAATTGCGGTTTTTTCTTGTTCAACAGGAAATCCATTCTGAAATTCGGTTCTACGAGATTCTTCTGTCTTGCAAAGTTTGTAGACGCTGCAGATTACAAAAGTGTTCTCGAAGTCTCACGGTCTGAATGTATACAATTGACAGCGGTGTCTGCACTCTCTACACGCCCTAGAAGAAATTAAGACTTTTTCACTGCCGGGTCTGCAAAAGAACACCAGCTACCTAGTGAAACTATGTTCGATTCGTAAAATGCTCTCAACCGTGAAGTATGCGCTACCTATTGTTCACCGCAAGCTTATACCATCTCTGTTGGGCAACACTTCTCAGATTCCGCGAACTCCAAAATTGTGCTGCAAAGCTTAGGTCCAAAATCAATATGGCATAGTCCTTGATGAAGGTGATGCGACTTGACAAAAAGGGTCTCTTGTTATTCTACTGTACCATGTTGCCTTGTAAAAATGCTTGACACTCGGACTCTGCACAGCTACATATAGAAAAGTGTCTCCTTCCTGCGCATCACAATTTGTCTACATCTGTATGCGAGCTTCTGCATGAGTTGCTTTGCATGTTTCTATGAATTCTGAGATGTCCGAAAGAATGCTCCACAGTTCAACTTGTCAAATTACAGCTTCAACAATGCAGCGTGGAATAAGGTAATGTGGCTTGGTTGGAAAGCTTTCCACCTCATCCTAGTGGAATGTTCACATTTGTAAAGGCAATCAGGTAGTCAAACCATGCACCCTCAATATATATCTATCTCCCAGTCAATCTGTGTTGACATTTTACGAGATGACTACGCCATTCAAGTGCAGAATTTTTCTTTCGAAAACAATATGGATAAGCGATCTGTACACACATTATTCAGGTACTCAAGATGTATACACTGGAAACAATTTGCAGTGCAAAAAGGCCGACCCTATGTTTACACATTTGATCCTGCTTATTGTGAAAAGCTGCGTTGTGGACAATGTTGAATGGAGACGGAAAGTGCTTCATGTGTGAGCCGTTTATTCACCGCCGGTTTGAAAAACAATTTGCCCCGATGCTTCACCAGAACGGTCAGCGAAATTGTCAGTGCTCGCTGCTTGGAATCAGAATATAACCGTATAAACTGATTGACGTACATCTTCTCAAGCGCGCGCTTAACATAGCGCAAGATTTCACGCCAGCGTCTCGGTTCGCACTTGCATTTTCTTATATGTAGTCTTTTTCTTTTTCGCCTGACTTACCACCAAGGCTTTCCAGTGACCCTGACCAAATTGCTGGCATGGTGCGCACATTACTAGGTGGAGAAAGACAGAAGCTTATACGCTTTCCGTCGTAAAGTGTAGCAATGTGTTTCCAGACAAGTATCTTTTTGAGTACGTGTTATTGAAATCGTTGCGTAATGTGCTTTTTCAAATCGACACACACTATCAAATCTAGAGAACGTGACAGATATTTTAATCTTACAAGGTCAGAACATCCGGATTTTTACTTTTCTTGTACAAGTGATGCTGTTCAATATGTACACGCATAGTCGCAATACGAGCCTTTGTTATTGTTGCTGCGTAATTGTTTCATTTGGGCTCCAATCAGAGAACATGCTGCACGGCTTACACTCTTTAAACATATATGCATCCAAAAAGCTTGGAAGAAGTGCATCACGAAGTACGGATAAATATTTACACTCTAGTTTAATGATATGTAGGCACGAGAAAACTCGATGAAACACACATAAACCTCTAAGGTGACTTTTTCTTAATGAAGTAGCTAGTGAGATGTCAACGCTCGCCTACACTACGCTTGTTGTGCAGTGCTTCACGGTACGGCAAACATCGACAAGGTGACGTCCCGCTCAGCTCCTGATTTATGTCTTTGATTGTGCAGTTTGAAAAAGATCAAGACATACGAAGCAAAGAGTACCCCTAGTGTTTTTTACTGATTTTTTCAACTTGTATAACTAGAAAACAGTAAGCGTCTGCACTGAGACAGAAATGCGGTCTCACATCCCTCACACAGTAGATTTAGTTTGCCACGCAGCCTGTGAAACTGCCGCTGTGCAACATCTTACAGTTGCTGAAAAGATCGTAACTTGCACTGCGTCTCACATTTTGTGCCTAATCTTCGAATGCGTAGTCAGCAGTAGAAAGCATAGGTATGAAAAATATTGATTCTTTCACTCGGATGCTGTTTTCACATGTAGAAGCAATCCAATACACAACAGTGCCCTGCGAGAAAAGTGCCGGATTCTACGTAGAATAGCAAATCAAATCTACAAAGCGTTACTTTAATAAGGCTCTTGTGCAATCTTTTGAAATTTATGACTTGTCCGAAAGTGTGCTTCACAACTCAATTCCTAGAATCACAACCTTAACCACTCAACGTGCAATAGTGCTAAAGCGGGTTGAATCGGAACACTTCCTCTTTCTTTTGATGGTACCTTCGCTTGTAAAGACAATCATGTAGACAAATCCTGAGTGTTTACTGAATTTCTGGCGCTCACATAGCACAGTCAATCTCATTTGCAATGCTCGCCTTCGTCTTCGCTGGTGTCTAACCGCTTAGGTGTACTGCGGTGTTGGAAAAAGTGCTGCACGGCTCATGGTAAAGCACAGAATCGACAGAGCAGCCTGCAATGGAGATAATGCTGCTGCTATGTTCATTTACGAACACAGTGAACTAGTCGATTTATGCTTTGCTAGAAAGGATCTAGCTTTTGTCTAACACAGAATATCTAGTGTGATATTCCATCTTTAAACGTGCTGCTCTGCAGCTTTTCATCGATGCTGCAAAATACAAAAATATGTTCAATGTTTCACTTTCTAAGACTCTATAATCAATACCGCAGTCTGCACTATTCGGAAAAGTTCTGAGTCTAAGTACTTTTATTCTGTCTAATGTGGAATTTGCACAAACTCACACGCTACGATAAAAAACACAAAGTGAATATAGGATGCTGTCTTCCGTGATGAACCAGCGACCTAGCGTTCAACGCAAAGTTTTTTCATGCATGCCGTGTGCAACGCTTCATAGAAAAACCGGAGCACTAAGAACCGTGCTGCACAGCTCAGGTTCTGATTTCCTATTTTGATTGCTAAAATTGACAAAAATAATCTTCTATTATTCTACTGCTTTGTTCACTCTCTAAACTACCCAGGTACTCGATTAAGAATGCACTGCTACAGCGGTATCTCGTTATTCAACGCAGATGGTCTAGTTGGCAACGCGAGCGTCTAGATTGGCTTCACGTCCTGAAGTCGCAGTCTCAATCACGCAGCCTGCAAGAGAAATAATGCGTCATGAAGAGAAACCTTTCCACTCTAGTCTCATGCTTTCTGCACTTGTAAAGGCAATCAAGCAGTCACATCATGCACACAACGAATATACGTTATATGTCTACAATACATGTAATCATCCTTCAGTCATTTTTCCCATATATATATGACTCTGGTCGGTCAAAGAATCTATTTCCTAGAAGCGATAAGGGTAACTAATCAGCAATCGCATTTTCTAGATACTCATAATGTATAAACATGTAGTGCTGCATTGTGTAAGACGGACAGACTCTTGCTTACACGACTTGTGGTGTGGCGCTTTGCGAGGGGCTGCGCATTGTACCACGACAGAGAGCGAGTGCAAATCTTTCATGTCCAAGTCGTTTATCGACTGCTGTTAAGAAAGCAAAGCGTGCGGAGTCTTTAGCCGAACCGTCAGCTAAATCGTCCAGTGCTTGCTGTTGGAAGACAGAGTTTTTCGAATTGTACAGAATACGTAATTTAAACTTGCGCTTGGCAGTGCTCGAGACGTCAAGCAAATGTCTTCTTTCTCTCTTTCTTCTTTTAAAGTAGTACTTTGCTTTTTCGCATGCACTACTCTAACGACATTACAGAGACTCTGACGACGCGTGGTCCCCTAGATGAAAGTTTGTGCAACGGTCTTGGGGCAGTCTTCTATAAGCAATGCAATGCTCGAGATTGTACTGCACGGCTCACCCTTCAAAGCCATACATTAAACAGAGCATCCTGCAGTGGACGTGATGCTGTTGCTGTGTCTACATGTGAATTCAATCAAGAAAAAGAATTCACTTTTTTTCTGAAAGCAGTTCCGCTTTCATATAGCGCAGGAGTTTTATTCTGGAAATCGGTTTTACGGATTTTTTCTGTCTTGCAAAAGTTGTAGACGCTGCAAATTACAAACGTGGTCTCGAAGTCTCACTTTCTGAATGTATACAACTAACAGCAAAGTCTGCAGTAGCTACAAGCCCTAGAGGAAATTTGACTTGTTTAGTGCCGTGTCTGCAGAAAGACACCAGCGACTTATGGAAACAAGGATCAGTGAGACCACGTGAACTACGATCTACCTAGTGCTCAGCGCAAGCTTATACCATCTCTGCTGTGCAACACCTCTCGACTATTGCACAAACCTAAAATTGCGCTGCAAAGCTCTGGTCAACCTTCAATAAATCGATTCTAAAAAATTTTGTGAAAGCGATGATGCAACTTGACAGATAAAGTCTTATAGTCTTTTATTCTACTACTAAGAATCCTTGGTAGTCGGACTCTGCACAACTACATATAGAAAATGACTTCTTTGCATGCATTACAAATCGCCTAATCTCGTTGTGAACTTCTGAAATGGCTGCTGTGCGTATCCGAAAGTACGCTTCATAGTTGAGTTCCTCAAACTAAAGCATCAACTACGCAGCTTGCAATAAAGTAATGCGGCTTGGAAGGAAAGCCTTCTACCTCATCCTCGTGCGATTTTTATACTTAAAAGACAATCCAGTAGTCAAACATGCACCCTCAATGTATATCTATCTCCTATGTAATACAGTCAATCTGTGTGAACACTCTATAAAGTAGGTAAGCCAGTCAATTGAAGAATTTTTCCGTTGAAAACAAGTTGTATAAGCGATCTGTATACACAATTTTTAGGTGCTCGAGATGTATAAACTTAAAAAAATCTGTACTGTGTAAAAAGGGCGCTCTTGTGTTTACACGTGTAATTCAGCATATTGTGAAAGAGTTGAGCCTTGAACACTGTCGAAGGGAAAAAAAGAGTGTTTCATGTGTGAGTCGATTATTTACCACCCGTTTAGAAAAACAAATTGTGCGGATGCTTTAACAGAACATTTAGCGAAAAATTTAGTGAACGCTGTTTGGAAACTGAAAAAAACTGTATAAAGTGATTGACGTACGTATTCGCAACTTGCGCTTGGCATAACGCAAGACTTCACAACAACATCTCGGTTCGCGGTCGCGGTTTCTTTTAAGGCAGACTTTTCCTTTTCCTCTGACGTGTCACCAGAACTTTCCAGTAACCCTGTCCAGCGCCAGTCTCCTCACGTAGTCCGCAAATTGATTAAAGGCAGAAGCGTAGCAATTTTCTGTTGCCTAGTGTATCAATGTGTTTCCAGACAAGTATCGTTTTGAGTACGTGTTATTGAAATCGTTGCGTAATGTGCTTTTCCAAATCGACACACACTATCAAATCTAGAGAACGTGACAGATATTTTAGTCTTACAAGGTCAGAACATCCGGATTTTTACTTTTCTTGTACAAGTGATGCTGTTCAATATGTACACGCATAGTCGCAATATGTTATATTGTTGCTGCGTAATTGTTTCATTTGTACTCCAAATCAGAGAACCTGCTGCACGGCTTACTCTCTTTAAACATATATGCATTCGAAAAGCTTGGAAGAAGTGCATCACGAAGTCGGATAAATATTTACACTCTAGTTTAATGATATGTAGGCACGAGAAAACTCGATGAAACACACATAAACCTCTAAGGTGACTTTTTCTTAATGAAGTAGCTAGTGAGATTTCAACCTCGCCTACACTACGCTTGTTGTGCAGTGCTTCACGGTACGGCAAACATCGACAAGGTGACGTCCCGCTCAGCTCCTGATTTATGTCTTTGATTGTGCAGTTTGAAAAAGATCAAGACATACGAAGCAAAGAGTACCCCTAGTGTTTTTTACTGATTTTTTCAACTTGTATAACTAGAAAAACAGTAAGCGTCTGCACTGAGACAGAAATGCGGTCTCACATCCCTCACACAGTAGATTTAGTTTGCCACGCAGCCTGTGAAACTGCCGCTGTGCAACATCTTACAGTTGCTGAAAAGATCGTAACTTGCACTGCGTCTCACATTTTGTGCCTAATCTTCGAATGCGTAGTCAGCAGTAGAAAGCATAGGTATGAAAAATATTGATTCTTTCACTCGGATGCTGTTTCACATGTAGAAGCAATCCAATACACAAACAGTGCCCTGCGAGAAAAGTGCCGGATTCTACGTAGACTAGCAAATCAAATCTACAAAGCGTTACTTTAATAAGGCTCTTGTGCAATCTTTTGAAATTTATGACTTGTCCGAAAGTGTGCTTCACAACTCAATTCCTAGAATCACAACCTTAACCACTCAACGTGCAATAGTGCTAAAGCGGGTTGAATCGGAACACTTCCTCTTTCTTTTGATGGTACCTTCGCTTGTAAAGACAATCATGTAGACAAATCCTGAGTGTTTACTGAATTTCTGGCGCTCACATAGCACAGTCAATCTCATTTGCAATGCTCGCCTTCGTCTTCGCTGGTGTCTAACCGCTTAGGTGTACTGCGGTGTTGGAAAAAGTGCTGCACGGCTCATGCTAAAGCACAGAATCGACAGAGCAGCCTGCAATGGAGATAATGCTGCTGCTATGTTCATTTACGAACACAGTGAACTAGTCGATTTATGCTTTGCTAGAAAGGATCTAGCTTTTGTCTAACACAGAATATCTAGTGTGATATTCCATCTTTAAACGTGCTGCTCTGCAGCTTTTCATCGATGCTGCAAAATACAAAAATATGTTCAATGTTTCACTTTCTAAAACTCTATAATCAATACCGCAGTCTGCACTATTCGGAAAAGTTCTGAGTCTAAGTACTTTTATTCTGTCTAATGTGGAATTTGCACAAACTCACACGCTACGATAAAAAACACAAAGTGAATATAGGATGCTGTCTTCCGTGATGAACCAGCGACCTAGCGTTCAACGCAAAGTTTTTTCATGCATGCCGTGTGCAACGCTTCATAGAAAAACCGCGAGCACTAAGACCGTGCTGCACAGCTCAGGTTCTGATTTCCTATTTTGATTGCTAAAATTGACAAAAATAATCTTCTATTATTCTACTGCTTTGTTCACTCTCTAAACTACCCAGGTACTCGATTAAGAATGCACTGCTACAGCGGTATCTCGTTATTCAACGCAGATGGTCTAGTTGGCAACGCGAGCGTCTAGATTGGCTTCACGTCCTGAAGTCGCAGTCTCAATCACGCAGCCTGCAAGAGAAATAATGCGTCATGAAGAGAAACCTTTCCACTCTAGTCTCATCGTTTCTGCACTTGTAAAGGCAATCAAGCAGTCACATCATGCACACAACGAATATACGTTATATGTCTACAATACATGTAATCATCCTTCAGTCATTTTTCCCATAATATATGACTCTGGTCGGTCAAAGAATCTATTTCCTAGAAGCGATAAGGGTAACTAATCAGCAATCGCATTTTCTAGATACTCATAATGTATAAACATGTAGTGCTGCATTGTGTAAGACGGACAGACTCTTGCTTACACGACTTGTGGTGTGGCGCTTTGCGAGGGGCTGCGCATTGTACCACGACAGAGAGCGAGTGCAAATCTTTCATGTCCAAGTCGTTTATCGACTGCTGTTAAGAAAGCAAAGCGTGCGGAGTCTTTAGCCGAACCGTCAGCTAAATCGTCCAGTGCTTGCTGTTGGAAGACAGAGTTTTTCGAATTGTACAGAATACGTAATTTAAACTTGCGCTTGGCAGTGCTCGAGACGTCAAGCAAATGTCTTCTTTCTCTCTTTTCTTCTTTTAAAGTAGTACTTTGCTTTTTCGCATGCACTACTCTAACGACATTACAGAGACTCTGACGACGCGTGGTCCCCTAGATGAAAGTTTGTGCAACGGTCTTGGGGCAGTCTTCTATAAGCAATGCAATGCTCGAGATTGTACTGCACGGCTCACCCTTCAAAGCCATACATTAAACAGAGCATCCTGCAGTGGACGTGATGCTGTTGCTGTGTCTACATGTGAATTCAATCAAGAAAAAGAATTCACGTTTTTTTCTGAAAGCAGTTCCGCTTTCATATAGCGCAGGAGTTTTATTCTGGAAATCGGTTTTACGGATTTTTTCTGTCTTGCAAAAGTTGTAGACGCTGCAAATTACAAACGTGGTCTCGAAGTCTCACTTTCTGAATGTATACAACTAACAGCAAAGTCTGCAGTAGCTACAAGCCCTAGAGGAAATTTGACTTGTTTAGTGCCGTGTCTGCAGAAAGACACCAGCGACTTATGGAAACAAGGATCAGTGAGACCACGTGAACTACGATCTACCTAGTGCTCAGCGCAAGCTTATACCATCTCTGCTGTGCAACACCTCTCGACTATTGCACAACCTAAAATTGCGCTGCAAAGCTCTGGTCAACCTTCAATAAATCGATTCTAAAAAATTTTGTGAAAGCGATGATGCAACTTGACAGATAAAGTCTTATAGTCTTTTATTCTACTACTAAGAATCCTTGGTAGTCGGACTCTGCACAACTACATATAGAAAATGACTTCTTTGCATGCATTACAAATCGCCTAATCTCGTTGTGAACTTCTGAAATGGCTGCTGTGCGTATCCGAAAGTACGCTTCATAGTTGAGTTCCTCAAACTAAAGCATCAACTACGCAGCTTGCAATAAAGTAATGCGGCTTGAAAGGAAAGCCTTCTACCTCATCCTCGTGCGATTTTTATACTTAAAAGACAATCAAGTAGTCAAACCATGCACCCTCAATGTATATCTATCTCCTATGTAATACAGTCAATCTGTGTGAACACTCTATAAAGTAGGTAAGCCAGTCAATTGAAGAATTTTTCCGTTGAAAACAAGTTGTATAAGCGATCTGTATACACAATTTTTAGGTGCTCGAGATGTATAAACTTAAAAAAATCTGTACTGTGTAAAAAGGGCGCTCTTGTGTTTACACGTGTAATTCAGCATATTGTGAAAGAGTTGAGCCTTGAACACTGTCGAAGGGAAAAAAAGAGTGTTTCATGTGTGAGTCGATTATTTACCACCCGTTTAGAAAAACAAATTGTGCGGATGCTTTAACAGAACATTTAGCGAAAAATTTAGTGAACGCTGTTTGGAAACTGAAAAAAACTGTATAAAGTGATTGACGTACGTATTCGCAACTTGCGCTTGGCATAACGCAAGACTTCACAACAACATCTCGGTTCGCGGTCGCGGTTTCTTTTAAGGCAGACTTTTCCTTTTCCTCTGACGTGTCACCAGAACTTTCCAGTAACCCTGTCCAGCGCCAGTCTCCTCACGTAGTCCGCAAATTGATTAAAGGCAGAAGCGTAGCAATTTTCTGTTGCCTAGTGTATCAATGTGTTTCCAGACAAGTATCGTTTTGAGTACGTGTTATTGAAATCGTTGCGTAATGTGCTTTTCCAAATCGACACACACTATCAAATCTAGAGAACGTGACAGATATTTTAGTCTTACAAGGTCAGAACATCCGGATTTTTACTTTTCTTGTACAAGTGATGCTGTTCAATATGTACACGCATAGTCGCAATATGTTATATTGTTGCTGCGTAATTGTTTCATTTGTACTCCAAATCAGAGAACCTGCTGCACGGCTTACTCTCTTTAAACATATATGCATTCGAAAAGCTTGGAAGAAGTGCATCACGAAGTCGGATAAATATTTACACTCTAGTTTAATGATATGTAGGCACGAGAAAACTCGATGAAACACACATAAACCTCTAAGGTGACTTTTTCTTAATGAAGTAGCTAGTGAGATTTCAACGCTCGCCTACACTACGCTTGTTGTGCAGTGCTTCACGGTACGGCAAACATCGACAAGGTGACGTCCCGCTCAGCTCCTGATTTATGTCTTTGATTGTGCAGTTTGAAAAAGATCAAGACATACGAAGCAAAGAGTACCCCTAGTGTTTTTTACTGATTTTTTCAACTTGTATAACTAGAAAACAGTAAGCGTCTGCACTGAGACAGAAATGCGGTCTCACATCCCTCACACAGTAGATTTAGTTTGCCACGCAGCCTGTGAAACTGCCGCTGTGCAACATCTTACAGTTGCTGAAAAGATCGTAACTTGCACTGCGTCTCACATTTTGTGCCTAATCTTCGAATGCGTAGTCAGCAGTAGAAAGCATAGGTATGAAAAATATTGATTCTTTCACTCGGATGCTGTTTTCACATGTAGAAGCAATCCAATACACAAACAGTGCCCTGCGAGAAAAGTGCCGGATTCTACGTAGACTAGCAAATCAAATCTACAAAGCGTTACTTTAATAAGGCTCTTGTGCAATCTTTTGAAATTTATGACTTGTCCGAAAGTGTGCTTCACAACTCAATTCCTAGAATCACAACCTTAACCACTCAACGTGCAATAGTGCTAAAGCGGGTTGAATCGGAACACTTCCTCTTTCTTTTGATGGTACCTTCGCTTGTAAAGACAATCATGTAGACAAATCCTGAGTGTTTACTGAATTTCTGGCGCTCACATAGCACAGTCAATCTCATTTGCAATGCTCGCCTTCGTCTTCGCTGGTGTCTAACCGCTTAGGTGTACTGCGGTGTTGGAAAAAGTGCTGCACGGCTCATGCTAAAGCACAGAATCGACAGAGCAGCCTGCAATGGAGATAATGCTGCTGCTATGTTCATTTACGAACACAGTGAACTAGTCGATTTATGCTTTGCTAGAAAGGATCTAGCTTTTGTCTAACACAGAATATCTAGTGTGATATTCCATCTTTAAACGTGCTGCTCTGCAGCTTTTCATCGATGCTGCAAAATACAAAAATATGTTCAGTGTTTCACTTTCTAAAACTCTATAATCAATACCGCAGTCTGCACTATTCGGAAAAGTTCTGAGTCTAAGTACTTTTATTCTGTCTAATGTGGAATTTGCACAAACTCACACGCTACGATAAAAAACACAAAGTGAATATAGGATGCTGTCTTCCGTGATGAACCAGCGACCTAGCGTTCAACGCAAAGTTTTTTCATGCATGCCGTGTGCAACGCTTCATAGAAAAACCGCGAGCACTAAGACCGTGCTGCACAGCTCAGGTTCTGATTTCCTATTTTGATTGCTAAAATTGACAAAAATAATCTTCTATTATTCTACTGCTTTGTTCACTCTCTAAACTACCCAGGTACTCGATTAAGAATGCACTGCTACAGCGGTATCTCGTTATTCAACGCAGATGGTCTAGTTGGCAACGCGAGCGTCTAGATTGGCTTCACGTCCTGAAGTCGCAGTCTCAATCACGCAGCCTGCAAGAGAAATAATGCGTCATGAAGAGAAACCTTTCCACTCTAGTCTCATCGTTTCTGCACTTGTAAAGGCAATCAAGCAGTCACATCATGCACACAACGAATATACGTTATATGTCTACAATACATGTAATCATCCTTCAGTCATTTTTCCCATAATATATGACTCTGGTCGGTCAAAGAATCTATTTCCTAGAAGCGATAAGGGTAACTAATCAGCAATCGCATTTTCTAGATACTCATAATGTATAAACATGTAGTGCTGCATTGTGTAAGACGGACAGACTCTTGCTTACACGACTTGTGGTGTGGCGCTTTGCGAGGGGCTGCGCATTGTACCACGACAGAGAGCGAGTGCAAATCTTTCATGTCCAAGTCGTTTATCGACTGCTGTTAAGAAAGCAAAGCGTGCGGAGTCTTTAGCCGAACCGTCAGCTAAATCGTCCAGTGCTTGCTGTTGGAAGACAGAGTTTTTCGAATTGTACAGAATACGTAATTTAAACTTGCGCTTGGCAGTGCTCGAGACGTCAAGCAAATGTCTTCTTTCTCTCTTTTCTTCTTTTAAAGTAGTACTTTGCTTTTTCGCATGCACTACTCTAACGACATTACAGAGACTCTGACGACGCGTGGTCCCCTAGATGAAAGTTTGTGCAACGGTCTTGGGGCAGTCTTCTATAAGCAATGCAATGCTCGAGATTGTACTGCACGGCTCACCCTTCAAAGCCATACATTAAACAGAGCATCCTGCAGTGGACGTGATGCTGTTGCTGTGTCTACATGTGAATTCAATCAAGAAAAAGAATTCACGTTTTTTTCTGAAAGCAGTTCCGCTTTCATATAGCGCAGGAGTTTTATTCTGGAAATCGGTTTTACGGATTTTTTCTGTCTTGCAAAAGTTGTAGACGCTGCAAATTACAAACGTGGTCTCGAAGTCTCACTTTCTGAATGTATACAACTAACAGCAAAGTCTGCAGTAGCTACAAGCCCTAGAGGAAATTTGACTTGTTTAGTGCCGTGTCTGCAGAAAGACACCAGCGACTTATGGAAACAAGGATCAGTGAGACCACGTGAACTACGATCTACCTAGTGCTCAGCGCAAGCTTATACCATCTCTGCTGTGCAACACCTCTCGACTATTGCACAACCTAAAATTGCGCTGCAAAGCTCTGGTCAACCTTCAATAAATCGATTCTAAAAAATTTTGTGAAAGCGATGATGCAACTTGACAGATAAAGTCTTATAGTCTTTTATTCTACTACTAAGAATCCTTGGTAGTCGGACTCTGCACAACTACATATAGAAAATGACTTCTTTGCATGCATTACAAATCGCCTAATCTCGTTGTGAACTTCTGAAATGGCTGCTGTGCGTATCCGAAAGTACGCTTCATAGTTGAGTTCCTCAAACTAAAGCATCAACTACGCAGCTTGCAATAAAGTAATGCGGCTTGGAAGGAAAGCCTTCTACCTCATCCTCGTGCGATTTTTATACTTAAAAGACAATCAAGTAGTCAAACCATGCACCCTCAATGTATATCTATCTCCTATGTAATACAGTCAATCTGTGTGTACACTCTATAAAGTAGGTAAGCCAGTCAATTGAAGAATTTTTCCGTTGAAAACAAGTTGTATAAGCGATCTGTATACACAATTTTTAGGTGCTCGAGATGTATAAACTTAAAAAAATCTGTACTGTGTAAAAAGGGCGCTCTTGTGTTTACACGTGTAATTCAGCATATTGTGAAAGAGTTGAGCCTTGAACACTGTCGAAGGGAAAAAAAGAGTGTTTCATGTGTGAGTCGATTATTTACCACCCGTTTAGAAAAACAAATTGTGCGGATGCTTTAACAGAACATTTAGCGAAAAATTTAGTGAACGCTGTTTGGAAACTGAAAAAAACTGTATAAAGTGATTGACGTACGTATTCGCAACTTGCGCTTGGCATAACGCAAGACTTCACAACAACATCTCGGTTCGCGGTCGCGGTTTCTTTTAAGGCAGACTTTTCCTTTTCCTCTGACGTGTCACCAGAACTTTCCAGTAACCCTGTCCAGCGCCAGTTTCCTCACGTAGTCCGCACATTGATTAAAGAAAGGCAGAAGCGTAGCAATTTTCTGTTGCCTAGTGTGTCAATGTGTTTCCAGACAAGTATCGTTTTGAGTACGTGTTATTGAAATCGTTGCGTAATGTGCTTTTCCAAATCGACACACACTATCAAATCTAGAGAACGTGACAGATATTTTAGTCTTACAAGGTCAGAACATCCGAATTTTTACTTTTCTTGTACAAGTGATGTTGTTCAATATGTACACGCATAGTCGCAATATGTTATATTGTTGCTGCGTAATTGTTTCATTTGTACTCCAAATCAGAGAACCTGCTGCACGGCTTACTCTCTTTAAACATATATGCATTCGAAAAGCTTGGAAGAAGTGCATCACGAAGTCGGATAAATATTTACACTCTAGTTTAATGATATGTAGGCACGAGAAAACTCGATGAAACACACATAAACCTCTAAGGTGACTTTTTCTTAATGAAGTAGCTAGTGAGATTTCAACGCTCGCCTACACTACGCTTGTTGTGCAGTGCTTCACGGTACGGCAAACATCGACAAGGTGACGTCCCGCTCAGCTCCTGATTTATGTCTTTGATTGTGCAGTTTGAAAAAGATCAAGACATACGAAGCAAAGAGTACCCCTAGTGTTTTTTACTGATTTTTTCAACTTGTATAACTAGAAAACAGTAAGCGTCTGCACTGAGACAGAAATGCGGTCTCACATCCCTCACACAGTAGATTTAGTTTGCCACGCAGCCTGTGAAACTGCCGCTGTGCAACATCTTACAGTTGCTGAAAAGATCGTAACTTGCACTGCGTCTCACATTTTGTGCCTAATCTTCGAATGCGTAGTCAGCAGTAGAAAGCATAGGTATGAAAAATATTGATTCTTTCACTCGGATGCTGTTTTCACATGTAGAAGCAATCCAATACACAAACAGTGCCCTGCGAGAAAAGTGCCGGATTCTACGTAGAATAGCAAATCAAATCTACAAAGCGTTACTTTAATAAGGCTCTTGTGCAATCTTTTGAAATTTATGACTTGTCCGAAAGTGTGCTTCACAACTCAATTCCTAGAATCACAACCTTAACCACTCAACGTGCAATAGTGCTAAAGCGGGTTGAATCGGAACACTTCCTCTTTCTTTTGATGGTACCTTCGCTTGTAAAGACAATCATGTAGACAAATCCTGAGTGTTTACCGAATTTCTGGCGCTCACATAGCACAGTCAATCTCATTTGCAATGCTCGCCTTCGTCTTCGCTGGTGTCTAACCGCTTAGGTGTACTGCGGTGTTGGAAAAAGTGCTGCACGGCTCATGCTAAAGCACAGAATCGACAGAGCAGCCTGCAATGGAGATAATGCTGCTGCTATGTTCATTTACGAACACAGTGAACTAGTCGATTTATGCTTTGCTAGAAAGGATCTAGCTTTTGTCTAACACAGAATATCTAGTGTGATATTCCATCTTTAAACGTGCTGCTTTGCAACTTTTCATCGATGCTGCAAAATACAAAATTGTGCCCCATGTTTCACTGTCTAGAATTACATAATTGATACCTAATCTGCACTATCTGCACCCAGTTCTATGTACATTTGAGCTTTCTAATGCGGTGTCTACAGAAAAAGACACGCTACGATTTAAAGCAGAAAAATATAAATATGGGACGCTGTCTTCCGTAATCTACCAGCGATCTAGCGTTCAACGCGAAGTTTTTTCATGCATGCCGTGTGCAACACCTCACAAATACCGCGAGAATTAACACCGTGCTGCACGGGTCAAGGCCTGAATCAAATATTCAATCTCACAGCCTTTAATAGACGTAATGCCACTTGACGAAAATAGTGTTCCGGTATTCCACTGTTTTATTCACACTCTACTACACCCAGGTAATCGGATAGACTTGCATTGCTGCAACAGTATCTGCTTTTCCAGCGCAGATGGTCTAGTTTGCAATGCAACGTTTTAGGGTGGTTTCACGTCCTGAAGTCAAAGTCTTAACCACGCAACCTGCAATAGACGTAATGCGGCATGAAAGAATTACTTCTACTCTACTTTAATGCTATGTTCATTTGTACAGACAATCAAGTAGTCAAGCCTTGCACTGAATGCGAGAAAACGTTTGCCATCCATCTACCACAGTGAATCTCTGTTTTTTATCTACGAGACACGTAACCAACTTCCAGTCATTCCCCTTATAGTATATGAAACTGGTGAATCAAAGAATTCAGTTCCTGAAAGAGATAGGGGTACGTGATCAGCAATCGCAGTTTTTAGGTACTCGAGATATATACTCATGTGACATTGCACTGTTTGAAACGGACACACTCATGCTTACGCTACTTGTGATGTGGCGCTTTGTGAGGGGGTTGCGCATTGTACTACGAGAGAGAGAGAGTGCAAAGATATTATATGCGAGTTATATATCGACTGCCGTTTAGAAAGCACAGAGTGCGGAGTCTTTAGCGGAACACTTAGCTTAAAACTTTCAGTTCCTGCTATTTGAACGTCAGATTTATAGACAGTGTACAGCATACGTGTTTTCTAATTGCGCTTGGCAGTGCTCAAGACGTCAGGCAAATGCCTGTCTCTTACCCCCGCTTTCTTTTGAAAGTAGTACACTGTTTTACGCCTGAATTATCACCAGAAAGATGCAGAGACTCTGACGACGCATCGGCTCACAGATGCACGCCTGTAAAACGTTTCTGTGCAGCCTATTATAGGTTTGCGATGCTCAAGTTTTACTGCACCGCTCCCCGTCTAAAGCCATAATTTGAGCCGAGCAGCCTGCAATGAAGGTAATGCTGATGCTGTGTCAATTCAATCAAGTAGAAGGTACACGCCTTGAAAAAATTTCTGCTTTCATATACCACAGAAGTTCCTTTTGAAACTCACTTCTACGGCGTTGCTGTTTTGCGAAATTCATATGCTGCAAAAAAGGGCTCAAAGTCTCAATCTGAATGTTTACAATTAACAGCACAGTCTGCACTATTTACAACGCTCCCAACCAAAGAATTTATTCTTCTTCAATGCCGTGACTGCAAGGAAACACCAACTACTAAGATGACTTCTACCGCGAATTACGAGCTACCTAGAGTTCG
Organism: Podarcis erhardii; assembly: GCF_964252035.2. Lineage (NCBI taxonomy): Eukaryota > Metazoa > Chordata > Lepidosauria > Squamata > Lacertidae > Podarcis > Podarcis erhardii. The sequence continues at coordinate 6,719 of NW_028292774.1, read as the reverse complement.
CCGCGAGCTAATACCGTCTCTGTTGTGCAACGCTTCACAGATACCGCAAACATCAAAGCAGCAGCGCAGCACCGCTCAAATGCTGATGTACAAATTCTATCCCACAGCCTTCAATAGAGAGAGAGAAACTTGACGAGAATAGTCTTATTTCATTGTAGTGTTTTGTTCTCCTGTAGAATTTTCTAATAATCAAACTATGCAGTATTATATATGAAGACGTTCTCTTCCGTAGGAAACGCCAATAACAGAATTAGCAGTGCGAGCCTTTCATCTTGCTGCTCTGCAGCTTTTTGTTGATACTGATGCTTTCGGAGGTACGCTTCACGGCTCTGTTTCTGGAAAAAAGGCTTTTACCACGTAGTCTACAATATAGATAGTGCGGCTTAAATAGCAATACTTCTATTTCTTTCGAATGAGAAGCTCACATATAGAAACATTCAAGTAGACAAGTCACACACTGCTAAGAAAATTCTGTTCTCATGCAGCACAGTCAATCAATGTTACATATTGCGAGAGATGTAGTCGTCTACCATTCTTTCTCATCCTGGTATATGGATAGCACTCTGGCGAACCAAAAATGCTTCTCTTGAAAGCAATGTGGTTAGATGATCTGCATACGCATTTTTCAAGTGTCCGAAATGCATACATTTGTAAAGTACTACTGTGTAAGGAAGTCGGCTTTGTGTATACAAACGTGATATTGCACGTTGTGACGGGATTGCGTCACTCCATGGTGCACGAAAAATTTCATGGTTCTCATGTGCAAGTAGACAGTCACCAAAAAGGAGCACTGCCGTTTAGAGAACACACGTGTGCAGAGTGGCTAGGATACATTTTTTTCCAAATTGCGCATGGCACTGCGGGAGACGGCACATCAATGTCTGTTTCTCACTCGCGTTTTTTTTCGAGGTAGTAGTTTGTGTTTGTCTCCTGAACTATCATCAAGACATTGCAGAGACACTGACGACGCATGGTCTCTTAGACGCAAAACAGTATAGCAATTGTTGTGCAGTCTTCCACGGATTCTGCGATGCTCAAAAATTCTCTGCACGGCTCACTCTCTAGAAAAATCCATCCAACGGTGCAACCTGCTTTGGAGATAATGCCGGTGTTGTGTCTACGTGTGAATTTAACACATATAAAGGGTCCACGTCTTGCATTAAATTTTTCGACCTTCCTATACTATAGAAATTCCATATTGTAACTCGCTTCTACGGATTTGCTATTTTGCAGAAATCATAGATGATGCAAAATACAAAAATGTGTTTGAAGTCTCATCGTCTGAATGTATACCATAAGCAGCGCAGTCTGCACTATTTACACCGCGCCCTAAAGATAATTTTTCTTCGTTTAATGCCTGTCTGCAAAAAAACTACATCATGGAACAGAGTTAAGTTTATAAAATGCTACCTACCGTGAACTACAAGCTACCAAGTGTTCGACGTCAGCTTATACCATTTATGCTATGCAACGCATTACAGATACCGCGAACATCGAAATCGTGCTGCACCGCTCGACTCTTCATTTCCTATTTCGATCTCACACACGTCAACAGAAGTTCTGAGACTTGACGAATATAGTCTTTTAGCATTGTACAACGTTGCTCACTTGTAAAAATAATCCGGTATTCAAACTATGCACTGTTATCTTGGGACAGTGTCTATTTCCGATCCAAATTCGTCTAGTGTGCCATGCGAACCTTTGAAATATGTGCTGTGGAGCATTTATAGCTAGTGATGCTTCCAGAGATACGCTTCACGGCTTCTTTCTTGACAAGAATATTTTATCCATTCAGTTTATGCTATAAATAGTTCTACTGCGTTGCTCAGTTGAAGAAACATCCAATTTTTAAAAAAATTTATTCTCATATTTTCTGCATGCGCATGCAATGACTGCAGACGTCATGGAGCTTCTTAAGAGATGACACGAGTGTCTGTCCACTCCACCCCAAAGCAGAAATCTACAATACAATAAGTTATCCTAATTTTATTTTGAACGCCCAGGTACCCCTTTTACATAATGACGTGGTGCTTGCATGCTGCTGTTACCTTCATAAATGTTTATAATTATATATAAGCACTCCTATGATGTCGGTTCCTGAACTTGAAAGGCACGGCGTAGAGACCATAATTTCCCTCGTGTTCACCGCTCATCGTTCATTAAATTATTAAGTATTTGCATTTCGTCGGCAAGGCACGTAATTCGCACGCTGCTATAAGAATGATAATTTGTTTAGCACCTTATCATTAGACGCTTGTATTAGGGCTTTCTGTTGCCATGACACATTTGATGTATGTTGACATGGATAAACTTGGACTTCCTATAGCGGCAACAGCACTCTGTTGCAATCGACCATTTCTCATAATGTAATCATTTGGCAAGCCTGTCATTGTGCGTTTTTTTTTCATTAGCTGATGAAAGCTACCCGTTATGTAGGTCAAATTTCGCGTTGCACATGCATCCACCATCGGAAAAGGCGCGCAGGCAGCAACTGCTTATGCTGAACTACGCATATTCCGAAGAATGAAAAGCCACTGCGTGGATGTATGCTTTAATCCGCACAGTTGAACACGAAGAAAGTTGTGGGTTGCCGTTTGATCTCAATATTCCTACATTATGGTCGTCGTTATTGACGATTGTTCCGCAATGCAATGCACTGCATATTTATACGTCGCTGTAAGATGAGCATGGTTCAAACTCCACTGAGAATAAGACAGTCAAAAAAGCTACCACAGTATATACTTTTCATTTCCTGTATCACCTGAAAGACCATTACTGCATGCGGCAAACGATGCCTACAACCGTCGCCGTTGGTTAGGGGTCTCAAGACAGTAGAATAGTGGCATGTACCATTCAAAAGTCCTATACACGCAGCATGAACCTGCCAAGGCTCTGCACCAGTTCGAGTTCAGCGGAAATAAAGACTTGAATGCAAAGAAATATAGCGCGCCAGTGACTACCCTTCCAGCATCAAAATTCTAAAATTCAGAAATCTACACTGGAAAGCATAGAAACCAGCCCCAGCCACATGTCAAGTCAATCAAAATCTTACTTTCTCTTCACGTTAATTGGACATGTAAAGTGCGACATCAGATCTCTTCTCTCATAGTGTGGGCTGTGCATGAGCACAGAAGATTACACCTGTAATATACATGGAAGCCTCTATCATCTTCAAATGTGGGAGACGACATACATTTTGAGACATTGGTGTTTAGCATTCACTGCGTGTCTTTTTCTACTTGAAAATATGTAACTGGCCATAGAAAATCAAATTTTGAAGGGTGCAGCGAGCGCCGCACCCTTCCTAACAGGGCTATCAGCATTTCAATACATAGAAAAACAGATCATATTTGTTCGACGCACCATGAGTGAGCACGGACGCAGTTCTTCCCATGTTATTGAATTAGTGCACTGTTTGGCAAGTGCCTTTATTGATGCGCTAGTTTAGAGAACTTGGACAGAAATAACTGCAAACGGTGATATTTTACATCAACGGTTTCGCGTGGTCTTCCTGCAGGATCCAGTGTGTGAAAATCTCAGACATGGTATGTATGAGAATCTCTGCTGATCGGTTACTATCAGGTTTAACCCGGGTTCAAGCAGCGCAGCGAGTTAGGTTTTTGAGTTTCGGTTTTGGAATGTGCTCAATATTTATTAATACGTTCAGCGTAGCTTCCATATTATGTGAGGAAACATCAGACGCTACGCCGAGAGCACAGCTCTTTCAATTAAACTGTAGGCTTTGTAAACCAGAGCAGAGACGTGAGTTTTCAATTCATCCTCGCAAAGCCGAATGGTTTCTCAGGAAGCTGCCGCGCTGGTATACGTACTTTGTAACTGAATAAAACGAGAGAGATATGCAGAGTTTCTAACCCATAATTATGCATCCACCGGGAACAAGGTTTCTTCCTTGAAATCATCAAGGTACACTTACTACGTTCCGACTGAGGTGTTGGCAAACCAAAAAAATGCTCTGCCACCGGTAAAACGCAAATTCTTTTAACTCACGACATGGCACGCGTCCCTAAAAATGCAATGTTTCCCTTGTACTTACCTATACGATATGCTGCAAAGCTATAAAGAGTGCACAAACTTAAAGTCCTGTATACACATTTGCACAAACGTATACCCAAAGACACAATCACCACCTTCCTTGAAAGACTTTGAGGGGCTTTTTAACGCTATTCAGAACTCTTGAAAGACTTTGAGGGGTTTTTTAACGCTATTCAGAACTCTTTTGTGAGTTGGCGTGCAAAACCTTCACCATAGAGTGGTACCCACTGCAACATTGAAGAATATAGGGCATAAACTTGTACACAATTATTCAATATAGAAGGCAGGCATTGCGTCACACTGCATCACTGAAAACTAAAAAAAAAGCACGATAACTCAATATATACATAACGACAGGATTGATTTATATATAATACATTCTTTCCGGAGCGTACCTACGACAGACAACAGTATGAGGGAGATACAAAAACCTCCGAAAATCCACCAAGAGCCCTTTCCCTGCGATGTCCGACTAGTAGATGTCCTTGGTGTCCTGTGAACGTAATTACAAAGTGAGAAACAAGACCTCTTTGCTGCTGAACGATGTTTTTGTTCATGTTTTGCTATTTATAACAAAGTAACTTTCCGCTTGTGACAGCATACAAAGAAAACACAGCCGTACATCTTAGACTCAGACGTGTTGAGACTATGTCCCTTCCTGAGGAAACTTGGCATAGTGCTTTCGTCGACAGTTTGACAAATGTTGACAGTAAAACAGCAGGATCGTAGCTCTTTCGCTAAGAAATTTTTTTTTTAACTCTCTCGGGTTTTTTTTCCTCCTGCTCAAACTTTTTCAATTGACATGGCGACAGCGCAATCAGAGTCCTCAACTGAGGTTGGATTCCGCCGACTTGCGCGTGCTTACTCACTACCTTGCATTTTGCAAAATAGACACACGTCTCACAGCGAAGCCGTTTTAGACACCAAGTCTAATCAATTGAGTGAACAAGCAAAGATGCAGCTGGAGGTGAAGGAATTTATCTTTAGCCGTAGTTTGCACAGTATATTATACCCGAACAAGTAATGTTTTGGGGAAAGACAACGTTGAATAAATTGATTGCTCCAGGAATAAAAATTGAACTTCACAGGTCAATTCAGTTGTGCTGGGATAGGGAAGGGATTTCGGACAGGGTTCAGAAGCATAATAATGCAAGCATACGTTTCGGAGGAACGTAGTTTCCCCTGTAGTGGTTGACTCCAGTTCTTCACCGCACACGAGCCCTCAGCTGAGCTGCAGAGTAATTCGTACAGCCGTGTGGCTGCCAACGGCAAACAGCTGTGTGCTGTGTGTGAACTAACAAAAACACAGCCACAGCAAGGTGGCTCGTTCATTCCACAGTTCTTGTTCTTACTGAGGAAGACCAAAATTTGGCTTTTCCGTTGCTGCAGTTCGCGTGAGAGCTAAGGCAGCAAATCTTCTTAAAACGAATTACTGTGGAAAAATTATATGCTCGTATACCTCATCAGTGTTGTCGAAGTATTACTTTACAAGTATCATCATTGATGATCGCTGGCACCTATACAGTAGGTAGTTTTGTTGTTAATGTCCTTTCGATGTTTTAGGTCCTCGACGTAACCGCTGCCTGCCTTTTTGTTTAGCGTTGCGATTACTGTTTTATGCCGTACTAGTAGCCGATGAAGAAAAAAGTGTATAATCCAGCCTCTTTGCCTCTTCTCTCGCAGCGCCTATAAAATATACTCTCAAATAAACACTCTCAGGACGTAAACTGCTAAAGAAAGGGTTACTGCCAGAGGTGATAGAGTCGCCTTTTCAGTGACCTTATACTTTTTATTATATTACCTTAGATTTGTGTCAGAGTGCTAGCTCAGTATGTTAAGCTACATTGCGCTGCAGTTCGGACAATTACAGATGCATTTGTTTTTTTTTGAGGCTTGGCATTGAGATTAGATCCATTAATCAAGAAAATGTTAGACATAAACATTCAAACCCGAATTTGAACATGATTCTATTATAAATGGAGCACTTTTTTCAGGTCCACTTAGCCAGTGCTCCTTGGATATAGCGCTTGATCTACTTTGCAATCGGCTACATTTTGAGAAAGTGGCTGAAGCCAAAATCCCGTTGCTGGTGAGATCCTCGTCAGTGCTGAAGTCTTGTGCATGACAATGTGCTGCTCTCGTCGAGAAAGGAGAAGCGTGGCAACATGATGCTTCGTGAATATGATCAAATTGCAGCAGCAATACTGAGCACCAGATACATTTGTATATGTGGTTCCGGTGACGCATGAAGGAAAGCATCTATTTATGTGGTGCTCAACGCGTTTTAGCTTTGACTTTTCAGTCGATTTCGAAGGGAATGATCCTGTTAGTTTTTCACAACCTACAGCACTTTACGAAGGTTATGTCCATGCCGCGCCTTTCGGTTTACTTGAATCTATAATACACCGAACAATTCATTGTACGTGACAGCCCATATTCCTTAGTCGTTGAGAAAACTTCAATTAAATCCGCAGAGACTCACCTTCTGTTCACGAAAGTGAAGTCAAATGTAGCGGCAGCGGTCTGCATATTTACTTCTCTTTCACTGGATAACAAGGCAGTTGCCATAAGCACTTGGTAAGACAAAGGAAACGTGAGCTCAGACCTTCAAGCTCTAATCAAGCTGGGCAGCCTAAACTGTACCAGATACATATATATATATATAT
>NW_028292775.1:0-36787 GCF_964252035.2 Podarcis erhardii | reverse complement strand
TATACGAGTCATAAAAGGTGAATACCACGTACAAACAGATTTGCGTATATATATATATATATATATATATATATATATGTATGCCAATGGCAGAAATCAACAAGCTGCTATATCTGTAGAGACCCACGCGCATATCAGGTCGGGTGCATGCGAACAATCTGAGCAACGAACGCGTTTATTCTGCTCACAACCAGATGCATTTTACAATTTTGACTCATATATACATATATACGTATATATACATATATATATATATATATATATATATATATATATATAAGTATATATACACATGTACTACCGGCGTCTGCACAGCAATGGTAATTTGCTATGCACTAAGGATTTGTAAGTAGTGGACAGATTCAATGTGCAGCTAACATACATACACTCTTCATCCAGCTTATCAAAATACAAATTCATTATACACGTATACATATACTCACTTTCAACCTCACCCGGGCAAGCTAGCTACAAATACGTAAATATCTATATATACAGGTATATGTATGTGCGTTTACAAAAACACGTTTGCAAAGGCTTATGTATGCCGCTTCACACCATATATGAACAGGCAAACCCGACCACATCAAACAGATAGCTTCATGGAATGAGTGACTAACGCACTAAAATCTGGACTTTTCCCAAACTTCATAAGTAATACATTTAAGTAGCAAGAGGTAAAATTGTAATAGCTACGTTACCGCTTTGAAACTACAGAGATGAAGGCTTAAGAGGTACGCTACTCGACAATCATAAATGGACTTATAAACTCCAAGGACAGTTAGAAACACTCTTTGAAATAAGCAACAACTTCAACTGCAGTCGAGATTTAGCAACTAAACAACTTGTCCACTCACGTCTCGCAATCCTGCTTCCCGCTGAACTTACTATTTTTCAGACTCCGCATTACTCAGCAGACGCAAGCACTCACCCACACATTTCTATTTCTAGCTAATCAGAGGATTACCTCTACGAAAAATATGTAGAAAGACGTATACATAAATAAATATATGTGTATGTATACTGATAATGTAAGTGAATCACCCGAATGTCGATCTGTGCCAGATTTTTACTTTGAAAATACGTATAATTATCGCACTCGCTCCATTGCAATTATATATATACACCATTGATAGTTCTCCTATACAAATACATATATAAATATACATATATATATCAGTCATGGAGTCTTCATATACACATATACAGCACTGTAAGGCATCGCACACTTAAAATCTAGAATTCCGCATGCAGAGACCTCCTCTGCTAGACCGGTAGATAGCACTACATTAGCCCTACAAAAGATTATCGCAAGATATGTAAATTTAGCTTACCCACTGCAACATTATTTTTCTTCAACTGCTTGCCAAGCGTGACGAGTTGCTTTTCTGAGCAACGCTGAAGGCATCAGCGACAAGCAACCTAGAAAAATAGCCCACTCGAACACATATAGACATATTTACTATACATAGTTTATTTCCATATACACATAAATATGGATTATGTAAACATGATGATTGAAGAGCGACTATTGAAACTCTGACCCAACAACCGCACGTACATAAGTCGACGTTTGAGCCATTTTTTTTCCGACACGTCCGAAACAGATTCGTATACGCAGGTGCTTATATCTACATTTATATAAGTGCAAGCACGAGTCTCAATCTCTGACTCACAGTTGATCAATGTATCTAGCCAGATATATACGTACATATATATACATATAAATAAATAAATATATATGTATATATAATACGGATAGTATACAAATGTATCAGTGTACGTCTGCAAAGTCATTACGTACATATGATGCATAAACAGGATGGTCAACTGTATGCATATAAACCATAAGGTGCACACACGACACGTATCGTACAGTCTGTTTATCTAGTGGGCATGTGTAGATCAGCCAGCTACAATCAAACAGTTACGATAACATCAGTCAAGAATAAAGAATCAAAAACACTTACTCCCAACAACCGTTACAATCTTCGTACAGCATCCGCAAACACCCATTCACCAGCAGTGCACGCGTAAAGCTTGTAGAAGCTTGAATGTTAGTATACAGCATGTACAATATATGTACATAGACACGTATCTACAATTTGTGAAGGCGTGTGTTCGAACAGAGAATCATCCGTAATACGTACACATGTAGACGACAAATTTGTACAAGGAGTAGAGGAGTGTACACCTTTTACAGTGTTTGTTTTACATCATTATCTGCTTGGACGAATGCTAAAATCCCTGCTATGATTAGCCTATCACATAAACATATTTCGCGCCTCTCTCTCTCTGTCTACCACTTTATAAGGACGACACATTCACCTGCACATTATCATGTAGATTTTCAGTAGCAGCTAGATCAGTCCTCTCCTAAATTCACAATATTTTCATTGGTGATTCTTATCTCTAGCTACGATGTGTAGAAAATGATGTATATATGATGTAGTCCATCTTTATTCAGTCCCATTATGCTTATTGTACTTGTGCAAAAATATGTGAGTATATATATACATATGCACGCAAAGCACATACGCGATTACTCGAATTATACTGTATACGAACAGATATTTAGACACATATATATACACAAAAATACATATATATATATATATATATATTTGATATATACCATACTACGCGCCCGTGATGCGTCAAGTGGAACTCAATTCGCTAATGTACAACAAAGCGGAGGCTTCATTAGTGACGAAGGCAGTGTATATGCATAAGCAAAAGGGTGATACATAAACATACATAGAATCAATTTGAACTTGATCCGCGAATATACAAGTACAGTTGAGGCCTGAAGTGCCCTCGAATTGGCTACTGACGTACCAGCGGGCTTCCCAAGAAGGCGATGATGCGTTGTTTTTGATTTTTGTTCATGCGATGCTTGAGTGCCAACTGCACACATGAATGCACGTCCATTTCAGAATTACATACCCACGCATACATACATATATATATATATATATATATATATATATATATATAACAATGCATGTGTTCAGTCTCGACTGTTGAACTCTCATCAGTGAAAGAATTCCTATTTTCAACTGCGATGCTCTCGCTAGGTATGCATGAATATGTATCAGCGTCCGCCACGCGTGTTTGCATTTGAATACATAGAATATCTACATGTATACTCCTGAAAATGAGAAAAATATGATAACGGGAACATGTATGTGTGAGGTGAGACTATATGTACATCAGATGCGTGCGCCACAGATGCAGATCCAAAGTTGTGATAAGCGTCAGACAATCTTTCGTCCTTATTATCCCATTCATAAAAAAAGACAGCTTTTTGCCTGTATAGCCCCTCCAAGCTACTCAAGCATTTGAGCCTTTACGGTAAATGTACACATCTTATTTTATATATATATATATATATATACAAATCTATTTGAATGACCTTATGAAGACTGATAGTGGTGCACGACCTCAGGCAGCACCGATGAATCGAGTTTTGTACTATTCGCATATATATTCCTGCGACAAAAACAGAGAAATCCACAACTTCACTCTATGGAAAAGCTCAGAACCAGCATGTGAAAAAGTATACATAGTGCGTGGTTCTTTCAAGCACTCTATATATGGATATATATGTATATGTATACATGCAGGAAGATTGATGTCAGAGGAGATTTTCAAAAACTATGTCGAATGATATGTGGGTTTCATGTACATATAATAATAATAGAGTGCATATACACTTGTTGACAAGATTCTTAAAGTATTGTCAGAAAATCAGTTTGGAACTACGAAATTGGTATAAATATGAAATTTTACACTTACACATATGTACGGTAGCGACCTTTTCCACGAGCACGTATGAGGCAAACGTCTATAAGTATATATATATAATCTACCAAGTATACGTGATAGCCCCTAACATATATATATATATATATATATATATATATATATATATATATATAGCGCTAGAGAGAGATAGTAACAGAGAAAAGAACGCCAAAGTTTATTTCCATCTGTACAAATACATATATTCAGGAATACGCTTTGAAACTCTCTTCAAAAGATAAAGCAACCAGCTCCCTCAGATCATAGAAGATGCAAAATTTTGAAAGATAGCCGAGTTTTGATCTGAACTATCGGGAAGTTCCATACAGCCATAAACACTCCGCAAGAAGCTTAATTCTCCATGCTATCGACTAAGAGGTATAGAAGATAAGGGAGAAGTAGAGAAACTTTTTTTACGTGGATCATCAGAGGCAGCCTTATATACTTGAAAGTTGATGGAAAAACACCTGAACACTTCACATCACGGTATCCTTATGAATTTCACACAGATGCAAAATTAAGCTATCCGTTGTATAGAGGTGCAGCATACATCATACTCTTCAAACTTATCTGCAATCTTCGTGTACGTCAATATACATATGCACATATCATGTATATATGTATACATATATATATATATATATATATATATACATACATATGCTGATATGAAATTCTCACGTGTATGTATATGTGTACTTCTAGTTATGAGTACAGATGACCACATTAGTAGTATTTCAACGAAGAGATGGAAATCAGTTTCTTGTCAACCTGAACAGCAAATAATAGATGTGAAAAATATATATATATATATATATACATATACGTTGTATGTACACGTGAAGCGTGATTTTCTATTGATGTCACTTATGCAAAGCCTTAGACCACGAATAATACTCATCATGACACTCAACATAGATTAACTGGAGAAGATGTCAAAAATACCGAGTCATATATCGGAAAAAGTATGCATCGTACGTATTAGTACTCCGCCATTAAAGTACACACATTGTACGAATTACCTGAGCAATTTGTATGCCATGGATAAAGTCGTTTTCACCGCCACACCGTAGTCCATGAAGCGCCGACAACACCGCCCCCATATCATTAGTAGGTGACAAGTGGACTGTTACGCTGTACAAAACCCCCAAACAACCGTATATATATATATATTGTATATATACAGAAGTAGACATATGTGCATGCATGTTTGCAAGTGGATTTGTACGCGTAAATCTTTTTTATCACAAATTAGAAACAAGCACAGCTGCAGCGGGGCTCCAGTTGTTGAATTTGTAAGCAATAGCGCAGCAGCCGCAGAGCACGCAGTATCAGCAGAGATACCAGTGCAATACACACCACCAGAAGAAGCGCCTTCTGAGTGAATATATCATCGGGCAGTCGCTGTTGCGACTTTTGAGCAAAAACAAGCTTTGCACTTGCTGACAGTCTACTGGCCGATTCGCCTCAATCAACGAGACAAAGAAAAGCGGTTCTGCAGCGTCTTCCTTCGCCACGGCGGAAGGATTACTAGCATATATCTATACATATATATGTATATGTTGAATATATGTATTTTTTAAATATATATATATATATAAACACACACACACATGCAAAAAAGTCACGTGGCATCCGTTGAAAAGACTACAAGACGCATTGAAACCAAGCAGAGACTCTAGTGGGAATAACAGATGAGAGTAAATGGGATGGAATACGGAGATGTACATCAAGGCACTTAGGAGTGTAGAAAACGAGGTAGCTGAAAGAAGGCTGTTACGAACATCGCTAACTTGCCAAGACTGTAACACCATCACATGAAAAAGAAAAAGTGTAACAACAAGAAAAGGAGGAGTGAAAGGTCAAAGCAATAGGAAGACGACACAACATACGGCACTTAATCAGTATTTGTCGAAATATTACCGATCCCCGCCGTACGTAAGCACTCCCACAGCGTTTTCATGGTGCATACTCGTCTTCGCGCCTGCCACAAGGCCAGCTGTTTCTTCCTGAGCTGCCAATCGCGAAGGCGCTAAATCCGCGTCACGCGCATAGGCGCTATTATCCAGGCAGAGCATGCAAGCCTCCAATACCATTTTGCTCTATACACATCATCAATCATTAAGTTGAAGTAAAGATGCACCTACATTCATGCAGATTTAGTCTGTGGATCTGTTCTACATCGTGGGTATTTGTAAGAGCGCTAGCGACTGTGCAAACAATGCGGTCTTTTCGGAAGTTATGTAGCTGTGTTATACAGAATACATACACATATATATGTATATATATATATATATATCTACATGCACATTATGCATGTACATCAAGGTAACATATTCTTTTGTACTACAGATATACACGCATATGCGTATGTGTGACCTCAGATGGGATTAATATATATATTCCAAATACTATTCCGCATGTACGTGTAAGTGCATATCACGCTTATGCTGAAGAAGATCAATTATATATGTATTCACCCGACAGCAATCTTCTCTCAATATACACAAAAACGTAAAAAGGATGACAGAAGCTTGTGTGTTCCGCATGAGAACTACCGTTCACAGATACGTTACATATCTCTTGACAAAGCATCACGTCTACATAATTACACATTGTCAAACGCAAGATCTTGCGTATATTTATAAGGTGGATGTGTACGCGACAAGTCATGGAGCTTGCATGTAGAAAGGGCAGCCAGTGTATTGAAAGCGTAGCCTCATGCTGGAACACAAAAGATACTTGGAGAATAGACTGCCACAGCAATTTATACACATCCACTTTAAATAGGATACACATATAATATATACATTTACAGAAACAGCGTAGTTGTGAGGCACGGAAAAAATCCTCACTTTAAATGAAAATCAATATAAGCATTCAATCGCATGCGTACGTATGCGTATAGATCACAGCACGTGCACATATAGATACATTTAAGTAAAATTGGCCAGAAAGCACTCATTCGTGACCATAGAACTGCATAAAAACGTAGATCTGAATATACAATTATCTCTCACAAGACTGCGTTGATGTGGGTGTCAGTATACGGTGTTGTGAATGTAGCCTGAACAGTGAAGGTGATCAAAGCAGCAATGCTCACTTTTGAAAACGAATAAAATACAACGATATATACAAACCACATATATATTTATATATTGAGGTGTGAGCGACATGTTCAGGCTTTCTTTTTTCGCAAAAACATTAATCAACAGGTGAACGCAGGTACACTGAATACAACTAAAAATTAGAACGCTAAAGCATTTGCTTCAATCCAGGCAAAAAAAGGTGACCTCGTGACAACAGTGCTCAAAAATCGAAAAGAGTAAGAGGTGGGATAGTACAGGAAACAACCGAAGTGGCGTAAGAGGATGAGACTAACTACAACGAAAATTTATATCAAAAACAGTACAGCGCTGTACTAGCATTTTTACCCTGCAGGTAGGTACTCTAGCTACTGGTAGTCTCAGTTCTGAATTCTGATGTTGTTGATAGTACAGGTCGTCGCAGACGAGTAGTAATCCTTTTTCATTGTCACTAGAAGTATGAAGGGTGTGTAAACGTATTTTAAAAAAAAAATGCTGAAGTTTTGCCACAAAAGGTTGTAATTGAGTTGTTCTTTATCAACATGATCAAGCAGAAAGCGTTATCTTATATGAAAAGTTACACCAAGTACGATGAACAATTGCTGGAAAACGTTGTTCAGACCTGCTTGACGTTCACGAGAACTACTCAAAACGAAGAGTATATGTATTTACATAATAAGGCAGGCCACTGCGAAATTTCGATTGCTAGGTGTCCTTACAACAGGAGAGGCTTATTGAAAGAAACGTTTCAAGAGCAAGGTGACCCGTACAGTGGTGCCCACTTTAACTGCATTCTGCTGTACTTACGCTTAACGGTAATATCTGTGCTCTCCCGGCGTTTATGAAAATATAATATGTAATTCGGCAAGGTGCCAAAAGTGAATATTGCACAAAACGTGCTCCTTGATAATGGGAGTGGACAAGAAGTTCAAACGCGGCACACTGTAGATCCTATGCGTAGCATACGGAGAATCAAATGCAGGTTTTAAGACATGAGCCTAAACTTTCTCCCCAGGCTCTATTCAGACAAAGCTGTTCAAACTCCCGCCGTGAGCGCACTTCCTAGTTTCTTTCCGAAACCTCGCAGTGCTACAATTAAATACAGCTTTACAAATTTCAGAAACACGTCACACTTTTCCCAATCCGCGTCCAACGGTTATCACAACCAGACAAGGGTATATCACGAGAAAAAAATATTTGAAGATTATACAGCAATTGTCAAACAATTGAAATTCCTACATCTCAGCGAAGAAGGTGCTAACCAGATATAGCGCAAAGAAGGAGCCAGGACCTTAGAAAAGAGTATGAAATTGCTCTGTTCGATAAAAGAATGTGTCCTCATGATTGATCCATATTTTTGGCCCCTTTCGTCTACAGTGCTATTCAGTAGCGGAGTTCCGCGCGTTGAATGATTAGCATGCACTGAAGACAGTTGCACAGTGATGACGCTGCTACTCTCCTTGCGATAAACCGCCGTTCTCAAACCTATTGCTGCTGAAGTCGAACATCTACTCCTTTGTTCTTGTTTCAGGAGGCATTACTTTCGTCAACGGGGAAGGATAGTCGGTCAATAAGCGCGTCAAGGGCTTTATTGCCGCGATATTCTCGAGGTTTCGATTACTCAAAAAAAACTGCTGTAGCTGCCGCAAGGGCAGCTATGATAATATATGCTCTTCCTTATTTGTGTTATTCTCAATGATTTGGCCGCTAATCTTTGCTGTATACTTGACGAAATGATTGGTTTGCAACTCCTTTTTGTTGTCACTTCTGGAAGAAAAGCATATACATTCATATTTTCAGGAAGCAGACTGTGACGACACGAACAGCGCTCGACAATCATACCGAAGTGGTGAGCAGGCCTTTATATCCGATACAGGCAGGTGAAAAACCAGTACATGTATGTTTTCGAACTACAACGAAAGCAGATAGATGTATACAGACCACACGTGTGCAACAGCTTGACAGGTGGGCGCATTTAGTCAGATATAGGCAAGCATCGATCGAATTTCGGTCACTGTTCGTTTGACGAGCAAGATACGCTAAGAGGAAGAAAATTGAGAGCCCTTCTTCCAACTAGGACTTATAGAAAGCGATGAAAGTCGTGTTGTATTAAATCTTCCGCCGAATGCAGTCATACGCATGGAGTTTGTTGATCGGACTTCGCCTGTACGGGTAGACTAATCCTTCGGTAAACGACTTGCGCACGGATTTTGCTCAATCAGAATCGATATGTGTGTGCTGCTCTACCAAAAAATAAATTTATTTTGGAGACCAACAAGACTGCAAGCAGTCGTAGTCCGGATACTTGAATAGTATCAAGTACGGTCAGAGGCCATATTATTATGCAATAATAATCAATAAAAACGTTTTGCGTGTCATCCATGCACTTTGCTCTAAGCAGTTCTTACGTTCCACAGGTAGATTCTATCATAGTCACATTTCATATTCATAAATCATTATTAGGAATGTTGTAGTTACTCGTCTACAAGAAAGTATATTTCATTTTTGCAGCTGTATGATATAGACAGAAAGTGTAATGCATCGCTTTTCAACGTGTGAAATTCTGAATTTCGGTTTTGCAGGTGTTGCCTGCGGTCATGTATTTATTAGGGGCTTGTACAGGACAACTTCTAAGAAAGTCTCTTTCACAGTGTCGCCAGCCATATGAATTTGAAGTGATGTAAAAGTTGAATTTATTATAAAAACATGAATCACATACCAACAAAGTTACACAGCAGACGACATGTTCAAGGGACCGCTCTTATGGCTGATAGCGCACCTCCGCACCGTAGTTGGACTTCTTGTAGCTGTGCGGAGAAAGCAGTATTTCCTAGCTATCAGGGTGTTGCCATTTTTTGCATACGTTGAGAAACAATAGCAATACGCTTACTATGCAGGTGAGCAGGCACCAGTTTTCGTCTTGTTCACCCAGCAATCACTTTGTCACGCGCTGTTGGAGTTTTGAATACGCATTGTTCGTACGGCCATACAGGTTACTTGTTCACCCCACACACGTGCACCAACGTTAAAAGCTTTTATATACTTCAATATATTACACATAGATGTGTACACCTGTTCACACGTAAACTGTTTTGGCTTTGTGCTTGTTTCGTCCGTCGATAATTCGTATACCTCTTATGTGCGCTAAAAAAGTTAAACAGCTATTAGTCGAAACTCTCATGCGTCTGCATTTGCTTTGTCAATAACACGTCTTCTTCTTAACTGGCGCTGGAAAAGAAAGCTCTAAGAATTGATTGCACCGATTTGAAGGAGCTCCATCTACAGATGATAGTAGGAGAAATACTATTAAGACGCTACATATATATAGCCATGAGGACTCATTTGCACAATGATACACTCATGAACACACATGTGGTGCACGCAAAGGTAACGCTTTTTGCACAAATCTCGTCGCACGCCCCGAATCAAAAAGGGAAGAAAGAATTGTCTGTACTGTGTTGATCAAGATAAACCAGCCAACATGTATGTGGTACAATTTATCAAATGGATATGCAGACACAAGAGAGTCATATGAATGCTATTCAAACCAACTGAGGCCCCAAATTAGCTCTATGTAAAGGAATACGCTTGGGCAAGGCCAGCCTTACACAGATATATGCAGAAGTTCAATTTTGTTGATAGATTCACGTAAAATGCATATACATTAGATGTTCTGTATGTTATTTTACACATCACATATGTTTATTCATTTAAGTGACCATAGAGCGACTTTGGCACATACGAGAATAATGTTTGCTTCCTGCGAATGATTGCAGTAGCATTTTTTCTCAATAAATCAATTTTGAAGATCAATGCCGGAATTCTCGGAAATGAATGCTTGTCTGATTATGCTGACAGTTCTAAAAAGGTTCTTCAAATCCTTTTGCTGTACACCTTTATTGAAGAACTGAATTTGTGTTATACATAAAGTCTACTTATGAGGCGCTGCCCGCTTCGGGGTCTCTTTGTTTTTCCCGGATAACCATCGCTCATGAGGGAAGAGTTACCTTAGGGATGGACTACAATATTCGAAAGCAACTTACATTTCAGCAATGTCCACATGTAAGACACGGATGCGCGCACGCTTGTGCTTCATATACAGCGATTCTAAATTAACTGGACGCCGAGCAAATACGTTGCAAAAATAACATAAATGCATTCATAAAATATATATATATATATATATATACATCTTGGAGAAGTACCTTGCTGAGTCAGCAAATTTGCCTTCAGCTTTGACCGCAGCTTTTTGTAGCGGTCCTTGCGCGTTGCATGCACTCTTCGAGTGTTTGAAAGGCTTCTTCTCTTACCCATTTAACTTCTTCTAGTAACACTGCACCAACACTGAGAGCATTGCCACTCTCTTTTTTTCGTTTTCCAGCTTGCCGCAGTACGCGTTTTATAGATGTTTCAGCACTTTGCAGGCGTGCTTTCAAAGCGAAATCACAAAGTACAAAAGGTGCTGACTCGAATGTCCGTAGCAGCGCTAGCAACGAGCGAGCTTCCGCCTTCGCTGACTCTTTTTCTCTTGCTTTGTCCTCTGCTGCTGGTGCATCTGCGTCTCCATCTATAGTTGAAGCCGTTTTCCACTTGCTGCTCTTACTTGCGTTTTCCTCAAAAGCCGCACTATCCTTCTTGTTGTTCCCGCTGTTAAGAGACAACGTTACTGTTACAGGGAGCCACTTTACCAGAGACTGCGCGTTCTCTCTCCCCTCCACTTGTACACCTACCCAGTAAGTATGTTCTACGTTCAAGAGCAGCGGCTGCATTGCCTCGACTTCAAACCTTTCCTTTCTAGAAGTCTGTGCCGCACATGCTGTCTCAGACGTGCATGCAAGAGAAAGGGTTCTTCGAATGAGAGTAGACAAATCAGCTGCTGCAGGCACAAGCGTAAGTGGGGGCCCCTTTTGCGACGTAGGACGCAGCACGTACAAACGAATCTCTTTAAGCTCCGAGAAGAAGTGGTTTGCTGCATCTGCAGAAGGCTGAGCTGTCTCTACATAAATCACCAGCCCACCCACATGTTTTCCCTTCCGTGAAAACTGCACCGTAAACTCAGGATAATGCTGGTGAGTAGGCAGCGGACAGGCAACTGCATCTGCTGGTGCTGTAGAGCTCCCCCCTTCTGCTGTTCCTGAAGTTGCCTGAGCTGAGTCGGTGCGTGAGGAAGTTGCTGATGCAGCAGTACTTGCAGAATGTGCCACTGCTGCTGCTGCTGTTGAATCACTAACAGTAGCACCAACTCCACCCGATGTGCGTGCCTCAGTCCCTGCAAATGTTGCCGTTGTGGCTGCCAATGAGAAGTCAGGCGGCGTGGGTGGAGCAGTCCACAAAGGGTCTATGCGGCACTGAGAAACCAGCCGCTGCGCCTCAGCAATCGCTGCCTGGAACTGGGAAGCAAAAGTCGCCTTGCGAGAAAATTTTATGTATGTAGTACCTCAGCACATATATATATTCATATATGGACGCATATTCAAAGTGGTATACAAGAGTTCAAAAACACCACATTATTTATGTATATATTATTTATATATATATGTATACATACATATATGGGTTCGATATAGTTGGTCAGCTTGATGCAACAAATGCAGATGTGGTTATGAAAATATATATATATATATATAATGTGTATATGTATATGTGTATGCAATTCTTGTATAGAGTTGGGAAACAGAGGTTCTCCATTTTTGTGACTATTTCGGCTTGCACTTCAGAATTCGGGCACACCCCCACATGTGCACATTCTACTTGAAGAAAGAACTAGAACTCTACGAAAGCGGCAGTGACTACTTTGAAAATTGAGTTAGGTTTACGTAAGGCCTTACATGGAGAAAAGTTTATAAGTGTGTAAGAGCCTCATATATACTGCTTGATTTGAAAGCGGGGAAGAAAAAAGTGTAGATGTCGAGGTTTTGACGGTTTGGGCGTTACAGTTTGCGTATGTTACTAATAATATGTATGATTCAAACATACGGGCAGATATGTATTTACATATCTGTATGGGAGCCTCTTTAAACAAATATGTCTCTGAAAGGCACAGTTTGATCGACGAGTAGAGCTCCATATCCATGTAAGGGACTGTACATACATATATGCGTTTGTACAGTAATTTACTCTATGAAGACCTGTCAAAATAGTTCCGCTAAAATAACTTGAATTTTTCATCATAATCCGCTCTTCTTTTAGGAGGGGCAAAATAGGAGCCCAAATTGGCCACGTTTTTGGAAACATCACACTGTACGACGGAAGGTATCAAATTGTGTCGATGCATGACGACGGCGAAATGGAGAAACAAAAACAAGGAAAATTTTAAACGCACGAGTCGCCGGTGCGGTGCACTTGTAGAACCATGAAGATCACTTGCCGATACAAATATAAAGTATATCTGTGGTGAGAAGCGGCGAGATACATGTATATGTGAACAAGCCACAAGATATTTGATGCGCGTAGATATATATATATATATATGTATACATTCTATTTTGGATACTGTGGTGTTTCCAGAGGTAAAAGATCAAGGACGAAACGATGAAGTTGGAATGTGTAGGTTTTGATCTCGTAGCACCGCAGAGTTGATTTGATGTACTCTAGCAAACAGTCGGTGGCAACTGAGAGAGAGCAGCGTCGAGGACGTGGAAGATCTTACTCTATATCTTAGATATGGATGAGATTTTGTGTACAGACAGAAGTGTACACAAAGATGATGTGGGAAGAATATATGAATACAATCTGATATGAAGAAGCATACCTTACGATACTATAAAGAAGCGGATATCATAACTAACTGAGTTCAAATTTGTGCATAAATGCTGACACTTCTCCATTTTTATCAAAATTACGTGGTATGGCTCGTAATCAGCGTATTGAAGCTACTTCTAGCAAATACTGGTGTGACTAGACAAATTCGAATACGATAATGCATGTGTGCAGATATATACATATACATATATATATTGAGAAAGAAAGAAACGAGGAGAGGGAAAGTTTGAGAGAGAGAGGAGACACAAGCAAACGAAGAGAGATACACATTAAAGTGCAAATGCGAAGAATTATTGAAAATTTTTGCCAGCCGCTGCAATATTTTAAGATGGAGCACTAACAGCTTTGAAGGCTTCCGTTGCCTGATGCAGCAAGTGGGGGTTACTGCTGTTAAATTTATCGGGGTGAAGCAGTACGCGCCACTTTTTCTTGACTTGCTCCACCTGCAAGCATGTAGTATTTAGACATAACCACACGAAAAGTGTTTTTTCCGTACATGTGTAGTCAACTCGCAAGCTAGAAACAAAGGCGGATAGCGACACGATTTCTACCTGCATCTATAAGTCACTCTACAGAAGAGCGTCATTTCCAGCAGCCGTCTCCGTGTAAACTACATTTATCGTATTACATAATCAAACATCTTCAATATTTTAGTATTAAAGTGTTGGAACACTCTGCTTACACTTCTTCAGCTCACTGGTATGCATATTTCAATCTTTTATATAAGATAACAGGCAGTAGCACACCTTCAATGATTGCATTCGGTAATTCGTTTGCTAGTAAATAAGCTTCCAATACAAGTAAATTGAGCATATGAGTACAACTCGATGTCAACACGTATTCATACCCCATAACGCATATATTACCAAAGAGGAAGCCGTAAAATATCTGAGATATACATGCAAATGCATAAATATGATCGCCGTTCATGATTCTCTACCTCTATGACGTCAAAAAATTATCATGTATAGATCTTCTGTTCATGATTCTCTACCTCTATGACGTCAAAAAGTTTTCATGTATAGATCTTCTAACATTGATCAGTCAGCAGTCGCTCTATTTATAAGCCTTGCTAAACGTCACTCTGCAGCGAAACCAGCGCTGCTTTCCTTCTCTTCTTCAAGCGATATGTGGAAGAGAGATCAAGCAAAGTCATTTGCCATACATTGTAGGCAGGCGCAAGGCACACCACACAGCTGCGTATTCTTTATCCAGCTCGTCCACAAAGTCAATTCTATAGTAACATTGAACGGAGTCCGCAGCATACATACACTTAAGAGACTACGTGTCTACCACTAGATTGCATCATCAATGACATTTTTTCACCAGATTATACACATAAAAATTCCACCCAACTCGTGATACACAAAGTTAGGAGAATTCTAACGCATGCGAAAGAGTATCCGTCTCAGAGACTTTCGCCACCTCAAAGTGAGACTTTGGAAAGAAACGGTGACGCATCTTTGCAGCCCATCAGACGCTCTATGAATTAAAACACGTACCATGGAAAGAGTAACTTTTTGCGGATGGAGGCCGAGCAAGTAGAACGCATGCGAAATGCTGCGGTGACGAGAAAGTGCTGCTGCTGCTGCTGCTGTGCCAGGCGCTGCTTCAGCAGCAGCATTTTGTGCTTGTTCCTGCTCTTGCATGCGGTTCGTTACATACGTCACAGCAGCTGCTGCCGCCCCTGCCTTTTTCTTTGCCTCATTCTGCTGCTGTCTTTTGCGCTCCTGTACACAAATGACATCTAACTTAGCTCAGTTTTGTTGCAAACCTCACAGAATTTCTGAATACATAGATGTATATATATATATATATATATGTGAGAGCACAAATAGTACTCACGCATATATAAGGTCAGCTATATGTACGCTCTTGGTGCAGTGTTGAGTGTAAGAGAGACATAAAGTTTACCTAATTTTGTGTCTCCGCTGATTCTAAGCTTATATTAGTGTTAAGCGTAGGCAAAATTCTTTCACAGAGTGAGCGAGAACACATAAGTCCGCGTAAAAAAAAAATTACGCGTTATCAATGTTTATAAAGCATATAAGAAAGGTGAGTCTTTTTAGTCCGATGTACACCGCTGAAAACTTACACAGAAAACAAAAGGTGAGCCGAGACAAAAAACAAGCCAAGGCAGCCTTGAAAATCTTGCGCATGTAGCTACGGCGAAAATAATGCTAACCTAGCTCCAAGTATATACATATATATATATACCCTATATTATGTAAGTATTTATTTCATGAAGGGAGGTAACAAGATCTTTGAAAACTTACACGTACTTTAGTCGGAAGGGTTACACATGCCGACGTTGGGCATATATATATATATGTATATATATATATATATATATATATATTTATATATGTATGAATACGTATAGTCCTAAGTATGTACATGCAGTTAGTTACAAAGACGTATGAATTACTGGAGAAACTGAATGCAGATGTGAATTTATACGTACTCTTCGAGGGCTGATTGCTATGAAGAGGAGTACGTCAGCACACTACTGAGTCCAGCAGTAGTCACAGGATTACACTACAAACATAGAGTAGTGGACTGAGTAGAAAAAAATGTTTCGAATTTCACGGATGTGCGGTGAATACGTGGGGAGGCGTTAATCAACAGCTTTTTGTAGTACTCTGATCATCTGCCGTAAATTTTATGAAGTTAGCGAAAGAACCAACAAAAAATTCACACTGTCTTTGTGGACTCCAACTGCACGACATATGCGCAGCAACGAAAAAAACTTCAACATTCCTGCAACTACTATACCCGCACTTACCCATGGAAGTGTTCCATGAATCTATTCCACTGTGTTACCTGGAGTTTACAGCCCCATATATATATGCATATATATATATATATATTAGCTTGTATATGGGTATAGAATTGCCAAACTGACTCCTACTCTCGTTTGTATGTGCAACTTGTGAATGTAAAGAATGTATAACATGTACACGTGCATATGGACATATATATATATATATATATATATATATATATATGCAATGTGGTTTCTCCAAAATGTATTCAAGTCTGTATTACAAAAAATTTATATTAGACCGCTAGCACGAAAAACTTAAGCAGTACCTAAGACTGTGTAAATAGATCAACTGCTCTGACTCGGCGACTATAAATTTAAAAGTACATTTAAGCGTAGATAGTGACAGAGAAAGATTATTTCTGGTGACTTCGTCGCTCATTCAAGCTCATACATGCACATATATCGGAATATATATATATATATATATATTATATATATGGACCGCGTCGTGTCCCTTATGGTTCTGTTGTTTCTGCTATTTTGCGTTACTTCGCCTATCCTAAACGTATTATACCTGTGCCTCATTCCAACGATCGAAGCAACGTTCAAACCGCGACCGGGCTTTTTGAAGAACTTCACTGTCAGGCTGCATGAAGGGTGTGAGGGACGGGAGTAATAATAGCTGCCTTGTGGCTTTTAACCGTATCTGCTGCAAAAGAATAAATGTACCATCACATCGAGCTCAGTATAAGTTCACAGAATCCAAATATATATATATATATATATATAAGTATTTGGTATGATTAAAGCATTCGCTTTCGTAGAATTAGAACCAAATCTCTTTCATTTCATATACAAATACGCCGTCGCCGCGGAACAGAAACGCAAAGTTACACGATTCAAGAGACACACCTTCACAAGCTTGTGTATTTTTTGCTGTTGAGTAGCAGAGAAAGAAGAAAGGTAGACGAGACATCACGCCCAACAGTGCTGATGCAGAAACAGACCGAAGACATGTGCAGTAACTTATCAAAAAAGCCACACTTGAGAATGAATGTAAGACGAGGGCATGAGCTGTAGAGGTCAAGATTTTCGCAGAAAAGCCACTGTAACCACAGTGCGAAAAAAGCTTTCCCTGCATTTGGAACGACCGTGATGCGTCCGCTATACGTAAACTAAGTACATGTCGTCGAGAAATCCGGCAGAGCCTGTGGAAAAACCAGACAGCAATAATACGACAAGGAACAAGAAAACATATCAAACGCAGCAGTCGCGGCACGCAGAAGCCAAAATATTTTCTCACCTCTTGCTCTTCGGCCTCTGGGAATTCAGTGGTGTTGTCTTCTCTTTCGTGCTTCCCCTGTTGCAGAGACTGCTGACTCGTCGTCGCAGAGGAAAGAACCAACACCCGCCTGCTTTTGCTTGATTTCACTTTCAGGACGGTCTCCTACTGCTGCTTTACTGCCGCTGGGAAGCAACGGCTGCTGCTGTTGCTGCTCTTCTTCGTCAAGGCGCAGCAGCATGTGGGGCAGTCCTTGCACTTCCTCACTAGTCTGCAACACTCTCTGTACTAACAGGCGCCTTTCTCTTTCCAACGCCAAAATGTAAGCTGTCCACAGGCGAACCATCCGCAGTGCTCGCCTGCATCTTTCACGCGCATGCAGTGCTGCAGCTGCTCCACTCACTGGCGTGGCTCTAGCATGACTAGCTGTGGGCGGCTCTGCGTTGGGGCAGCTTCTATTGTCAGCAGGACCCGACTCGCTGCAAGATCTTCCTGAAGAATGCGAGGAGGACGGTGCTGTTTACTGTTGAGAAAGGGGGACGAGACGTTCTGAAGCAAAAAGCGCTCTATGGTATCGAAGCGACGCATTATTTGTCGCCGCCATTCAGCAGACGAGAGCTGCTGATGGTTATCACCATCATCACTGCTGCGGCTGCTGCTGGCCTGTCCCTCTTCAGAAGAACTCGACGATGTCGATGCTGGTTGTGCTACAGCAGCAGAATCTCCTGTGTTTTTGCCTCCAAAATTGGAGCTGGTGCCTTTACCGCTTCTTCTGTCGGCAGACGACGCGCAGAAACTAGGTTGCAGTGCTCTTACAGGGACGCGTCAGGATACAGAATGTGACAGAGAGCATACTGCACAGAGTCTAGAAAGTTTGAATCACTTAGAGCAGGTGGCCGCTGCAGCGCTCCCAGAAATGCCAGCAGCAGCCCTGCCACGTGTGCGAGTTCGTCCTCGCGGTTGGTTTGTTGCTGCTGAAGCAGGCGGGGGAGCGGTAAGCGATGTTGATGCACACTTTTCACGTGCAACTCTGCTTGTATTGGAGCACCTGTTTCCACTAGGAAATCCTTGCTCACTTTTCTTCCTTCGCACCCACTAGCGAGACTTTGCACGTCAAGTTCGTCGTCTTCTTCCTTCTCAGAAGAGGCACAGCTGTCAGAGGAAGAAGCGTCCTCTGACTTTTCGTAGTCGACCTCTGCTGCCCGCTCACGTTGCGCTGAGGCCGCTTTCGCCTGTTCAATTGCCGCTGCTGGTCGCGCTGGACTAGTGGAGTCTTCAACCTCCACACACTCGACTGGCTGCTCTGAAAGAGTCTTTCGCTTGCTGCTGCATGTGACGTGGTTGCTGTTGCTGTTTTTGACTTCTTTGCTGCACTGCAAATCGTTGTCTGCTGCTCCCACAGTCACGTCTTTCAACTGACGCTTTTTCTTCCTCAACTGCTCGTGACGTGTTTGTCGTGATGCAGCTAGCTGCTCATCAGCGAAAAGACAGACAGCCTGCAGCATATGCATGCACTTGGGCAGTGAATCCAACACACGTGCGCTCTGCAGAAGCTTGTACAGAGAACTGAAACTTCTCCGGTTTTCGTGACATGTTCTGTGTACTGCGGAAATGGCGCTGCTGCACAATCCAACCCCGCTAGATGCTCCATCCGCTAAGGCTCTCGAAACTCCTTCACTGTTGCTGCTAGTCCTGCTGCGAAAAACTCTCTCTGCTGCTGTTGAACAAGGTGCAGGTGGACATGCAGGAGATACGTCAAGTTCTTGCTGCCCCTGTTTTTGATGGCGGTGCTGCTGCTGCGATTCCTGAGCGTATGCTGCTTCAGAAACTGAATGCGCTTGCGCAGAGAGTTTCCTAAGAATCTCTAAACATGTCAATGTGGCAGCTGGTACACGTGCAACGGAAGAGTCCGACACAGCATCAGAAGCCGCAACAGCGGTACTAACAGAAGCTGCCGCATTGGCAGCAGCGGCATTTGTACTTTCTGCTGCTGTCACTGCTGTATTCGTCAATCCAGGGAACTCTGTTATTGAGTGTGCTGCTGATGATGCCGAAGAAAGGCCTACCGCTGCTACTGCTTGCGGTGAGTCTTTTCTTACAAGAACATCACCAGCAGCCGCAAAAGCGGACTCAGGCGGCAAAGGAGAAAGGGATGAGTGGGAGGAGGGCGAGTGCGGCATGAGGGTGAAACAGAAAGATTCACTGGATTCGAGAAGTTCACCACGAGATAAGTACTATCGTGCAAGTTTTCTTTCTCTGATATACTCACTCAAGTTCCGAATGAGCTCTTTTGTTGACACTTATCCACGTAGAACCGAAGTGGACTTCGTAAGCTCCATCACGCGACAGTGTGTAAGCGAGTCCACCTCAACCGCTCGCTTGTACATGTACCGGTGTGGCTGCTACCACTGACTGAGCTCGTGTGTGGTACGCGCTAAAAGGGAAAACAGGCAAACATTCGTCATGAGGTTCTTCAGTGATCATACATCTGCATGTTTCGAAAAAATGAAAAAGAAGTGTTACGATACTTCAACTTCACAGCTCACAAGATATGTACGGTTCCGGTTTCATGTGTTGAAGCTTGAGAATGAATTTTTGCCGACGGAATCGATATGTAGCATTTATACTGTACAGCCATTTTCATTTGCATCTACATATATATATATATATACATATATATTTATATGTGTAATTTTCATTGAAAACGCAGGAGCATCGATTGAAAATGACCATGATGTGTAACTCAGCTTTTTTGTGCAGGAATGCAGGTGTGTATACAATCAGTTCAGAATTATAAATGTAGGTAGGTGCTCTATAATTGCACTTATGCACGCATGGGAAAGTGTGTGTGGGTGCGTGCTTGTGTGTGTGTCTGTCTGTCTGTGTGTGGGTGTCCACGTGCGTACACGTGCGTGCAAGCAAACGTATACGTGCGTAGACTGATATAATTGCACAGAGAGAGGCACTACGCCCTACATTCACTAAAGGGGACGCTGGAAGTAGAACTTATAAATGACCCTAAGGCAGTACTATGAAAATATAGCTGAATAATCTGTACGGCGCAAAATCATGTGAAGAATTTGTCAAGAAAGTCAAGGCCTCGCGGCACGAAAAAGCTTCTATGGAAGGAAAAGAAACTGTAAGAGGCAGCAACTCTACGCTCACCGTCAGCAAAAGATGCTCTGAAATGTGTGCGTTGGAAGCGTACGAGGAAGGTCCATTTTGTTTGGCAAACGTATCTCCTGGTGTACAGACGTGGGCAACGACCTGGTGCGTCTATATTCAGTGGTCTCCTCACGAAAAATGAATTCAAATCCGCCAACAAAAAGGCGAGCGTCGAGTCAATACCCTTCGATATTGTACAAATGAATCTGAGATATTGTTTCGGGGAGATCAAAAGAAAGGAACGAAGTAAATGTGCGCATTGAATATGTTCGAGGCGGCGGGAGCATCAGAGAATAGCGTGAATTGAGCGAAAGAACCGACTGTATTACCAAAATCCATTGCAGGAAATTTTGGTGATTGGACATGCAGCGTTGTGGCTGTAAAGTGGATTGCTAGCCGAATATCCCACAGCAACATTGTCTTACAAATCTGGAGGCTGAAGACACTGATATTCTCGTTGCACAGCATGCGTGTCCAGATGCTCCGGCTTCAGGTGTGAGTACTCTTGTTGATGGCAGAAATTTACTATTCAGCTTGAACTAGATTTACTTTAGATGCAGAAGCTGAACCTTTCCGACAAGGTAACATTACCATCGCTTACTTGAGCGCCACATACCTCCAAATTGACCCGTTTTTACGCTATAAAAATGTGTTGCCCAAATCTATGTATAAATCAATATATATATATATATATAATGTTTATAGCGGTGCACAAAATTGCATTGATAATTAAAAAGCCTTTGCGCAATTTTATATACATTGAGGTGTGTACTATATCGGAGAGTCCTCTTACGATTGAGAAAAAAAACTGTTGCACTTTTTTTTCCGCCCACATCCGTAGACGGTATTGTGATGCATTCAAATTTTTCGTAATAGCAAGCGACGGATATATCCATAAATTCGTGCATTTCAACACTTCGTGATTGGACTCTTGGGTCTCTATGTACTCACATAAGACAGGTAGAACAGCGAGTTCAGGACTGTATGTCAGCATATATATGTATTTTCCGAGCATGCTTTGTGAAGGCATGTTGCGCAGTTCAATTCATCCACACACGTGACCTATACTTGTTTGAATCTCTATGAATTTGTGCCGTCTGGCTGATACAGGTCTCTGTTTATATAGTAAACGTATAAAATGGTTTTTCTAATATCAGTTCGCATATGATTTTGTGCGCTGATGCGGTCAAAATTCTCTATCTGCAGAGATATCCGTATCACATGGTTTTCGAATTATCAGTTGCGTAGGAATTTTAGCGTCGGTGCCGGTACAGGTCTCTCTTGTATGACATTATTTCATATGGTCTTCCGAGTATTGATTTCGCATAATAATAAATGTATATTCATTATATAGAAAATGCTAAATACGTATATTCAGTTACATATGCATATGAATTTACCGTGGAGTTTATCCATCAGCATACGTAAAAGTTTTCTATTTTGTAATCTCTATACGAGCTCTACAGAATCCTGACTGATGGTAAAGTCATATATATATATATATATATATATATATATATGTGTAACCATCTCTCATACTCGTGTCTGTATCTCTTGATGTATGCAAACGGAAGACCAGACATATGTATATGTGCCTATAAGTGATACATTGTTTTTTCTCCTACTTCGGCACAGATATATATGTGCACATATACTATACAAAATTTTCTAACGTACATATCTACATATTCTTGTGTGCAGTATTGGCCATGATGTTACGGTTGATTCAGGCACTGCCCCAGGTAAAACTTGCATACTATGTCTCGAGTAGTTGTCAAGGTTATTTTGAAAAATGGCGAAGGTGTCTTCCGATGTTAGTATCTACGGGGCAACCGGATATGTAGCAGAATTCTGTACGATAGCATATATATGTACATATAAAACCTTTATTAAGGTACCGTGCCACGCACTCGGCACTCGACACTCGATACAACAGTAATGATTTCTGCGAAACTTTTGCTGAAGTCGGAAAACGCCGTCGCGGTGGCGTATTTGGATTTGCTGTGCTCCATTTTAGTCTCTTGAACTTGATATGCACATACATGGATTGCAGTTGTGTCGTGAGTAGGTACATAGATAGGCAAGCAGCGTTACAGAGGAACATACATGTATGCTTTCCCTTGCAACTAGCAGATGCCAAGCTTCGCTTCAGTTGTCACTTCACGAGGTGGGAAACGAAATATGTGCACTACCAAGAACGAAAAACATTGCCTCATGATTTGTTCGGTTTCAGAAGAAAAAGAACCATGAGAAGTCTTATTCTGTGTGTGCGTGGCATGATACAATACAGTAAGACGAGTTTTGGTGCAAAATCTTCAGCTACTCGGTCGATATATATGTATATATATATTAGCCAACAGAACACACATGCACAATCTTTACTTAGGTGGATTTGTATGCTCAATCTTCGTCTTTATCAAATTTTAATAAACACTTTGCGGTGATAATCGCCCATGTTAAAAACGCCAAAATCACCACTCACTAAGATGCACAAACAAGTAATTCTCACATCAACCTGAGGAGTACTGACGTCTTCCGTGACACCGGCAAACATCTACTGATCAAACTGTAATATATTTACATATATATGTATATATATATATATATATATGTGTATATGTATCAGGAGTACGGGCTGGCTAGTCGGCATGTACTTTAATATCTCTCTGAACATGCCGAATTCAGATGAGCTTTTCTATATCGCTGTGGCACCGTATTGCTCTACGTAAGCATGCTGGCTTGAAAAAAGATGATCACAGAGCCCGTCATTCTGAAGTTGTGTCCCTCGCAGCTCACAGCACGTCCAGAGAAATAAGCAAAAGAACCTTACTGTTACACACTTTTGCGAAGTAAAGCAAAAACACCATAGTATACGCAGCGACAAGTGCGTAGGGCGCTGGAGGCTTCAGATTGGAACACACAATTTGTACCATATTCGATCTTGCTCACATGGCGCCAGATCTGCTCAACTGATAACGTTTGCACCCGTCTATGTACATATTCGTAACTCCATACAGATTCGCTGTGCTTGAGTGCACTCTCTCTTTTCGAATATCGGATCCTCTGTCAGGCTAGGTATTGATGTAAGACTGTTTGACCGTTGCTTCCAGATCCCAAGGAACCGGTAATATACGTATCATTTAATGTTGTTTGCCTCACGCTGAAGCCGTATGATATTGACCCAGCTCATTGTTGTACTTAAGCAGATACTCGTGTCATGAATCATTCCACCATAGATGTCATACGCACACTCACAGAACACACAAAAAGTTTAACTAAGTACTATTTAAAATGTTAGCCTCGCGTCAAACAAGTAAATTACTACACCCTTTGGCTTGGTAGGAGTCACGCAAGCTGAATTTTGACCGCTATCACGTACTGTGCACGGTAATCTTATAACATCACCTGGTGGACGCTAATTTGAAGTCTCATGTGCTCGGGCAGATATTCCGAATTTGATACAATGTAGATCAAGCACCTGTCAATTCATTAAATTCGACTGCATAGACGTGCTGCTTCATTTTACTCGCAAAAACACCACGGTCGACAAAGATCACTGCACACTCCATCAGCCTTCAACTGACATAACTATTCGTTTTCGTGGGGGCTCGTTGCTGCCACGCGGATACCTAGACGTGTCGACGGCTGCCCTACTACTACTTGCGACCTTTTGTTGGCCCTTTTGTTTTTTTCTCGCCAGCAATGAACGAACGCCGCTGCTGCCATGTTACTGCTGCTCCTCTAACTACTGTTTCCTTCTTCTTGAACAGAGAAACCAAATATAAACCTATCTGACGCTCAAGTTCCCTATTCGTTCCTGCAATATCAACAGGAAAATATGTCACAGCAGCTGATGCTGATACGCGAGATAATACTGTAGATTCAGGCTCGAATCGCAGATTTGCTTGATGCTGATGCCTGTTACATTATGTGCTGCCACGTGTAGCACATCATTGTGCATTATCAATTTAAAAGCGGAGCATCAGACAAGTCCATATGTCTACATATCGGACACTCATTTTCGTTGTGATTGTCGGCAAGAGCACATCCGCATCGCCTCGAAACGAATTTGGCAGTTTCGTCGACAGCGCCCATATCGCAGGGTGCTATCGTGCTGCGAGCGGTGGAACCTGCTGAAGTTGCTACGCTTCCGTGCTCAGGCACCTTGTGAGGCAGCGTAGTGGCCATCGTTGTCTCGGAGGCAAGATCGTCGGCAGCCACTTTCTCTGCCGCAGCTTGTTTTTGCGCTAGCGCCGCCTGCTGCTGCTGACGTTCAAGCTCCGCCCTTTCTTCAGCTTCTCGCTGCAGTTTTGCCTCAGCTGCTGCTCGCTCTGCTGCTGCGCGGTTTTGTTGCTCTCTCTGCTGCCTTGCCATTTCCTCCTTCGCAGCTTCCTCTTGTTGCTTCGTCATTTCCATTTTTAGGCGCTCTTCTTCTCTCGCCGCTGCAGCAGCTGCTTCTTCCGCTGCCTTGCGCTCTGCCTCGCGCTGCTGCTGCAGCAACATCTCTTCTGCTGCTTTCCTCTCATCCTCTGCTTCTTTCGCTCGCTTCTCCGCTGCCAGACGCTCCTCTTCAGCCTTCCGAGCAGCAGCTTCTTCCTCTGCTTGACGCTGCGCTGCTTCGGCAGCTTCTTTTTCTTTCGCTTCGCGCTCTTGCCGCTCCTTCTCTGCTAGCTCAGCCGCTTGCTTCCGAGTCGGGGTCTTTGCTGAACTTTTTTTGCACGCATTCCCCATCTTCGATATTCCTTTAAGAGCGATTGAAAAGCTGTTAAGGCTTGCTCCGTGAACGGTGAATGCAAATCGGCGCTCAGCAGACCACCAGGCCTTTCATGAAAAATTACAATTACGCCCTCGAGCGATCTTTCTCCTCTATACAACTGATCTTACAAACGTTGTGAAAATTCCGATGTGCGGGGCGCCCTTCACATTGTTGGCGCGGTATATCGTCCTCTGTACACCACAATCACAACATACGAGTGTTTCAGAAAACACACAACCAGATGTAAACAATGAGTAGGGGACGACACACTCCACAGGTGGATGATGTTGCAGTAATATCAGAAAGCGAAGCGTTATAACGATACAGTTACTAGCTCGTTATCTGTGGCAAAGAAATTTAAGGAAATATATGTAAAGAGATTATCTACGGATGCGGTAAATACAGACGACTTCTCTACTATTCCCACACATAGGCAAACAATAATGCTGAAGAAAACGAAGGAACAATAACTAGGTCGAGCTGGTTAGAAAGAATAATGGCACGCAAGCGCGGGAAAGCAGTGCTTTCCTTCGGCGTTGTCCCTTCATCGTCCGCTTCACCGCTGCGTCTCGATGTAGCCGCTTTCTCTTGCCAGCCAGAAGTGTGCTACGTGTATCCTTCCAGTGACGCGGCACTAATATAGAGATGTCGCACTAGTAGTGGCGGCATCAGCATGACTATAGTGGGAAGCTCTACACAGCTAGCAGCGAGGATGTAACTAGCATGTCTAGAAGAAATGACAAGATGTGCGAGTCGGATATAGAGTATAATTTATAGTGACAAATAGTCAATGACTTCAACAAGCGTCCCATAAATTTTGGGCGGCCATGTATGATTTGGCTTAAGTGGCTGCTAGATTGACGAATGTAATTATGCCGGTCGGAACTGGCGTCAGAGACTGTTGTGTCGATTCAAGCTGAACACTGGTGTTGCGGCTCTCCCCTAAATATACAAATTAGACGTTCAGAAGCGGTGCGTGGTAGGCTCGTTTTTGGCGCATTTGTTGAACTTCCTTATTTTCTCCGAAGCTCGATATTGGTAGAGCAAGCAGCGAGGCTGCATCGGTAAATGTGCTCTGCTGCTGCTACTCATCGTGTCAATATTTGTTGGAATTGACGGCGGTATGCGCAGCACCTACCAGGAGCGTGGCATCGCCGTTTCTCGCTTCTGCGAGTTCATGTTAGCAGCTGAACCTTCCCTACGGAAAAAAATGACGCAGCCCTGCAGACCATTTGTCACGAAAAAAGCGACGAGCACCATTATGCTGCGGGGTTTGCCCTCGAGTTCTGACAAGAAGTATAAATGGCTGCTTCTTCACTTTGATCAGATTTGAAGATCAAAGCTCAGCACAATCAGAATGTGTCCCAACTCTTGGGACTCGCTGCCTTCGGGTCACATTAGCATTTTTATTCACCTTGTAATTTGAAACAGTTTAGAGCAAGTGACTGACTTCAAACGCGGCTGGTGGACTTGAAGTCTTCACCCCAGTCTCCTCCGGTCAAAGTGTCTATCAATTGCGCTGTTGTGACTGCAATGCTGAAAGTAATTACGGTTTAAAATAGAGAGCAAATTTTTCTCGTTGGCCGAAAAGTGTGCTCGTTGATAAGATCTTCGTAGACAGCTTGTGACACTTTGAGAAGTGAGCAGCAATATCTAACCGTTCTCAAATATTCTAAACATATCAAAATCAGGCTCGTTTTTACTGGTCCATCCCAATTTAAAATTCGCCCATCAAAAATACCTATATAAATGTATATACATAATGTACGGAGCACCTGAATTGGAAGTTTGTAGACTTCGAATCTTGTACGATTGAAATTTGCAAGAGCATAGGGAATATTGTTTTTTTCAGACTAGTTTTCCTTGAAAATGGCACTCTGACTTCAAAGTGGGACTTTTCATACGGTAAAGTGCCAAGTTTTAAAGCAGAAAGTATATCTTCAGTGAAGTCAGCCAGGTACCGGAAGTCAGTAAATATTGTGTATTTCGCCAGTTTGTTGGAGTTGTTAACGTGCGGTGTAATAAATTAGCTTTCGGCATGATAATGCACGTTTAATAGAGAGGCGGTTCACAAACTTGGGTAAAAAGATCTTTCTGAAATCTTTGCGTGTCGTCTCATGTATAAGCTAAAACGCATCGAAAAAGGTTTTGTAGCATTTTGAGGCATGATTTCTGCTTCTCCAGCGGAAGTGTGAGAGATAGAAAAAGAAGTCATTGCGAAAGACATAGTCATCACATGCCGAACTGGAAAGCCCGCTGCGGAGTTCATATTCTGCCGGGTAAAGCCAGCTGCACTGAAGTGATCACGTTCATTGCATCACATACTTTTGCATTCATGACGACGTTCCCATTCCCAAGACTGAGTGCTGTAGTAGTCTAGGGGTCCGGCTCGCAGATGTAACAAGAGGATGCATACTTTTTTATCGGTTTGGTTCAATGCCACGCGATGTTTGCGTAATGTGTCACAGCGCGGCACAAAGCTGAAAACGTATAGACACCGAGTTTCACTTCTCCATAATGCCGCTGCTTGACAATCGACAAATCTATACAATGCAACGGCGTCATCAACGCGGCGCGCTCTCAAAACACGGAAAATCGAGCGCGTTCCTTCATTGCATCCCTTCAATTTGACTGACTGGAGATCTCAGCTATTAGGCATCATTGCATTTCTCCCGCTGTTGAAAAATTATTAAATATGCACGTGAGGTATACTGCGACGCATTCGTTCGTCAACTATGAATAAGCTGCGCAGGATCATCATCCAAGACTATGAAAGCTGACATGTAAAGTAAATGTGAGGCTTTCCAAGTGATCTATGTGATATCGTGTATTTAGTAGGATTACGTGACTTGTATTTAAACGCTGGGTATATTCACAAGATCTACTCAATTCGGTTGTCTATTTCGCCAAGCGCAATTGCACTTCAATCAGAATTCAAGAAAGTATGTGCCACACGTTTGTTTTACTTATATCGAGAAGGTTTGGGCGATATACTTACGATTCGCGGTTAAACTACGAAAAATCGCGAACAATTCTTTTTGTAAATCAGTAACATTCTGCAAGACGATGGGCAACCTGGCACATTGTCGCATGGTTCAACGTCGATGAGAAGTCATAGATTTTGTGCCTTGGTAGAAAGGAGGTAGATATATATATATATATATATATATATATATATATATATATATATTCAGTTCTACCGGCTTACAGTTGCCATCATCTTAAAAAAATGATTGTGCTAAAATTTTTAGTATTCTACTCAGGCAGCCTTTAGGCACTATACACGTCATAAACTATCGGCAAAAGTCAGTGAAAAGCGGACTACATGAGACTTTCCTGACCAAACGCTTTAGGTGTGTGGAGTGATATCCGCACAGAAATTCATGCGGATACAGCGGCGAGTTCGATAAAATTTGAAGGAAAAGTGGAATACTTTCATACAGCATGATCAAAGTATATGGTATGTGGAGAAGTGCAAATACAGCATTCTCAGGCAATCTGGGCTTGTCCATATATCAAATATGTTATACTACGTTTCGACTTCCATACACCACCTGCATGCATACCGTTCGGACATGCCAATCACACTACAGCTAACTCACCATGAGGTTTTTTCAGAAAGTATCGGAGCTACCACGATGATTACTGTTCCATCAGTAAGATGAGCCAGAGGCTGTGGAAACAAAACATTTTTACTTCATGGCAGTATTCTCGTATCGTAGCTCGCAGTTGCATCGAAAAAAAAATTGTAATAATTTCGAGCCTTACGCGTGCGAAAATCAGAGTAGATTCTACAGGGGAATACGATACCGGAGTGTCAGAAGGGTCAAACACAGATAAATGATGTAAGCTGCGAATCTCATTAGTAAAGACACTGGCGATAGTGAAGTCTTGATCTCCTCGGCATATATAGGAATATCCTCGAACTACCAGTGCTTCCCCTGCAATCGTAACGAACGTTGTGATATATGAGCGCAACCTCATACAAATGGTTTTAAATAACGCTTCTGTTTTGAAGCTCAACAATTTGTAGTACCTGCCCGGCACCATGATCGTACGTCCTACCTTTAGCACACCGTTGTTGTATGCCAAAATGTGACTTAACCCATCTGCGCGCCTGCTCATTTACACATCTCGAATGGAAGCTCTAACATATTCTGTGGCAAAGGCTTGAATGATAAGCAGGAGCGTGCGTGTGCATTTACCGGAGACCGCTGCTCTTTAAAATCAACTGAACCAAGCGGCTTTTCATCATTACGACGTAATACATCTATATAGGTTATATAGAGACATTCGAATAACTTACTTAACATATATTCCTAAAAAATGATTCTGTTTATATTGCGTAAGGTTCGGAGCCGCAAAATACGGCCTCAACGCATGCATGCATACAACCTGCTCAACTACAATTCTTTCGTTACCGCCACTATATAGCTACACGCCGTATTGTCCCAGAAATCCCTTGCTGTACTGATGTAGAAAATCAGCGAAATTACTCGATGCGATAGAAGATACTGATTAATGGCAAGATCAAGAAATTTATCTCCGGAAATTGATAATGCAAAACGCAAAAACAGATTACCTTCAGGAACTCCAATAAGTTCATCGTGAAGCGGCGCCGAATTGATTAGTACACGCAAACAAATAGTTTTTCTAGAGTACAGCACTCGAAGGCAAAACACGAGCTTTAATGAAGCGTGCAAAGCACATAAGCGAACACAGCGAGAAGAACCTTACGCAGAAAGGAAAGTAGAACTAAGAATACCGATTTTGAATTTCTCCTGTACGAAAATCCCAATCTTTGGCGCACGACTGCACTCCAGTGCCGACAGCTTCAACAGATACGAGCACTTTCAGGAATCAGCAGGCTACAACTTATTATTTTTAAAATTCGCTTTAACCTGTACAGGCCCGCGGAGTGCAGGCCACACACATGGCTGTAAAGGACCGCAACTGCAGAGACAAGTGGTGCAATGGTGCGGCTTCGACGCTGGAACGAGCTTATTGTCAAAAGGTAATGTGGTTCTGCGAAGAAGTCACCTATGACGAATCCATCTAAGCAGCAATTCAAAAGAAACGCTCACAAAGTATTCACAATGTGCTATTTTCCTCCGATATAGTCTACTGATGCACTCAGACACATCAGCACATGTTCGCACGTGCGGACAGTTTCAACCGTCTGCGCTCATCACGTCTACACATAAAGTAACACCTCTGCCAAGCATTTGAGCTAATCTACGTATGTATAAATAAGTAAACAACAGACGGATATACATATATATATGTATATTTACATACATGCACACGAAATAACCCACGAATCCTCAAAAATTTGAATGACTACCACCTAGATCCCTGAGCCGCTGCCGGGGCCACTACCGGAGCAGGTGCTGGGGCGTAAGCGGGCATAGCAGCGACTGCTGCTAGTGGCGGCACTCGTGCTGCTTGAGAGGCAGCAGCATAAGAATGAAGGCCAGCGCCCGCAGGAGGCGCTGCTGCTGCTCCAGGTGCAGCAGTTCCAGCAGCACCAGCGGGCATTGCTCCACCAGGCGCTGCTTGTGGCCACTGATGTGCTGCTGCGTACACGCCGTTAGGCTGCTGATAGAAGATGCTGTACGCTGGAGCGTGCTCGTACGGCACAGCGTACGCTCCATACGCTGGCGCGGCTGCATACTGCGCGTAAAAAAAACACACAAAAAGCCCAAAAACACTTCACTGGAGAAAAAAATAACTGCAACCGAGCTGACGCGAAGTCACCACCACGCTAAATGTGTATGTTCACAGCATGAAGGAAGCACCGTCGCCACCGCTCGCCTGTTCACCTATATCCGCCGCGCGCCCCACGAGGGATATCCTATATATGTATGCTGCTGCTGCTGCTGGGCAGCGCTGCTTTGCCCAGAGTGCCCGCAGAAGCACCAAAAGCTGCAGATCAGACGTTGCATTGAGCAGATGCAGCCGTTGCTGCATCTGCATGCGCAAAGCTTGCCCGGAAAGCGGCCGAGTTTTGCGACGTGTAGTCAACGAGAAGTAGCCCCACTACACAAGAGAGAAAGACTCACCCCCAAAGGCGCAGCGTTGAGATAGGGGGAGGCCGCAGTAGTGGCCGAAGAATGGGGGGCAGCTGTCGGAACAGAAGGCGGCACCCCAGGGCCAGCAGCAGCAGCTGTTGCATACAGTGCAGCAACAGCAGCAGGCAACGCATGCGCGCCCGATCGCGGCGATTGACCTACCGGAGCAGCAACAGTAGCGTAGGGTGCTGCAGCGAAACCACGAGTCGACGTGCTGGCGTGATGATGAGGCTGACCGCTTCCTCTGTAGGGGCCGTAGCTATCAGGCGGTGTGCGTCGAGATGTCGCTGCGCGCTCCGCTTGTTTGTTGCTGAAGAAACACGGAGGCACGGACAAATGGCAACTACTTGAAAACGAGAATTCTTGCTGATCCAACGACATGCGAAGCGGTAGCAAAAGCATATTTCCTGCAGCCTTCCGTTGCTGCGGCAAGTTGTAGATGAGAGAATACCGAAAGCATACATCGGTATACATATACACACATATCGTACACAGCGAAAAAAACGCCTACACATGTTATATATACGTATACGTAGTGTGTGTCTTGATGTGCGAGCCTACTGCTGCTGCTGTTGCAGCATTCTTCAGTGATGATATTGAGAAGACGACAAGTATATGCCTGTGCACCTCGGAGAGACGGTGCAGCTACAGCCCTTGAAGACTACTGCAAAACGCGTGTCTAACTGCCGTGGAACTGCCACTACGAGAAAATACACCCAAAAGCCTGGAAGAAACCGCGATGTTGAGGAAATAGCGACACTGCTCAAAAGGACACAAGCACGAGGGAATTGTACTTTCTCTGTGTTAAGGTGCTACTTGCTCCTGACTGAATCATTTAATAGTGCAAAATACGAACACTAAAAAAACAAACGAGCCGTTACAGACGTTGCTTCATTCTACTACACTCCTCATGTTGCAGTACTAGACGTTTGTCTTTCATATATGGATTTATTTTCAGTGTACCCTATAAAGAGAAACAAACTTACACAGTGCGTGAAGCGTTCTGTGCAAAACAGATGTGAAGAGTTGCGCCGTTGAAAACATAACCGTTCAGATTATCTAGAGCTTTCTGCGCATCCCGCAAGTCGTAAAATTCAATAAACTTCTCCCTGAAAAAATACAAAATATCGCCCACAAAAAACTAGACTCATTACAAATTTGTACGAGTTCCACAGAATATAAATGTTCACATACAGATCTGCAAAAACACAAGCCAACGCTTAAAAAACCCGTTAGGCATAAGAATACTAAACAAGCGCGACGCAAGCTACATGTACGTATGCGTCCTGAATGCCTTTTTGCTCGCGCTTAAAGGGAAAAAAAGCCGCTACCAATGCGACAGTGTATCAGAAAAAGTTTTCATTAAACAAAATGCTGATCTCACACTAGATCGTTGAGCCATATTGCGACGCCGATACACTAAATCCCCCCCGCAAGTGTTCGACCTTATCAGAAGATCGCGCCCAGTAATTGCACGACACATACAGTGCTAGTCTTCCTAGTAAATGGCGATCGAGCATCCGCAGATCCCAGGACGAGCAATCCGTACGGCATAACACCAACTCAATGCATGAAAGCGGAAAAATTCACATTTTCTGCCAAATCTCGTTTCCAGTATGCATAAACATACATGTACTTATCCACACATATGCTTATCTGCATATACACTGTAGTATATATTCCTTCCACAACCGACAGAACTGACTGGCGTATGATCAAAGCTCATTCTTGTAGAAGCTGTTTGAAAGACGCAGTTATGCGCAGATAATTTATACACACGTGATCGACTGACCAGCACGAAAGCGTGTCACAAGCATAGGAAAAACGCGTAGACGTATCTGAGGCTGCAACTGCACATTCAAGACAAACCGACCAGCTCATTTCCACGACAAACAAATTTCTTGAATGAACACTACTTGCGACATGAATTCTGATCATCCATCGTAGATGCCAAGTCATAACGTACGTTTCTCGCTTTCGATTAGCAGAAACTTTTTTCAGTTCTCCGTGCTTTGAAAAAAGTTCTCGATAAGACTCCAAACTATTAGGATCGGTCCAGTTGCCCGACACATGCACAGTGCTCACTGGGCGGACATACAGGGTGCCCTACAAGGAGCAGTACAAGTAGAAAAGTTTGAACAAAGCACACGAGTTATAAAAAGGCGAAAGAGGAGAAAAATAACGTTCTCAAAGCTCGTCCACAGGTGAGTTTACTAAACTCTTTACCTATGGTATTTACAGGAACCAAACTATGGTTTACAGATATTTATACGGTTTGAAACGAACTGCAAGCTTATGTTTGAGGCCTATAGAAAAAGTACGCTGACGAGTCTATCGATGAGAACATCGCTGCAGTATGCACGAATCTCTACACACATATATATAGAGAGACTCTTCAACTAGGTTCGCGTACACATCAATTAATGTACAATTTCAACTATGACGGCCAGACGTTTGCTAGAAACGATAGTATAACGTGATATTGATTGGGATGACTCGTCGTCTTACTGTATGAATTACCATAGCGCACACCTTGATTTACAACAATCGTTGCTATCATATTGGGAGCAATTTCGCAAAGATAAGCACGCGACTAAATTTGCAAATCCACACCTGTTCAACTATTAGTATTACAAGAAGTGTAGCAATGCAGCGCTGTAGAGTGTACTTTGGGAATGCAGTACCGTGTGATCCGCATCTCTCTCTGCTCATAAAGTTTGCACGCAATAGACTTGTTGTCAACAAATTCTTATCAAAATAGATAACAGGATCTACTTTTCCAATTGTACGTATATGCTGAGAAAAAAACAGATGACAGGCAGTAAAGAGCGGCTGCATAGCTGCAAAACTTTGTCGATTCTATCATTCAGTACGAGATAATCTAATCACAGACCGTCTCTAGGCACATTTGAGGATTTCCAGACATACACATGTGCTCGGACATATGTATTTTTCAGGTTTGATTATGCTATGGATGTATACATAGAAAATGCAGATATGCTTTATGTGTAAACATTTATACTGCAAAGATATATGCATAATATCCAGAGACACCGCCTCTCAGATTATTGGTAAGACGTACAGTGTTGCCATACCTACTATACTAATTTAAGTCCAGCCACCGAAATCCAGACCAGATTTCAAGAAGTGTTCAGGGTGAAAGTACCTTCAATAAGTGCTTCAATAAGTGTCAGGCACTCATGTGTTTGTTTGTTTTTCCTAAACTGGGCTCCTCTGGTCCCAATAACACAAAATGAGTAGCTGGTTGCTACGTATTAGGCACACATCTAGTTTGGACCAGAGATTCAGGAGTTTGTATTCTCCACAAGGCGGTACTCCAAAGTTGTGGGGCAGGACCAGAAACACACTTGAACAGAACTGTTATATCCTGACCTGACACACTGATGGTATTAGTGGCATCCTTATTAGATCTAAAAAGGAAAGATGGGAACATGCAGTCTTTTGCACCTGAACATTTAGGAACTTTACAAATCAAAACAAATCCATATGTTATGTCCAATCAATGCAAAGGAAGAGCAGTTACTGAAACACCATTTTTAGATGCTGCAAATGATGCAATCATTTGGGGCTTTATCCTTCTTGCAAAGTAAACAAACAAACAAACAACTTGTACAGTGGTACCTTGGTTTATGAACTTAATCCGTTCCGGAAGTCTGTTCTTAAACCAAAGCGTTCTTAAACCAAGGTGTGCTTTCCCATAGCAGCAGGGGACTCAATTTACAAATGGAACACACTCAACAGGAAGCGGAACATGTTCTGGTCCAAGGCAAAGTACACAAACCAAAACACCTACTTCCGGGTTTGCAGCGTTCTTGATCCAAGTTGTTCATAAATTAAGCTGTTCTTAAACTAAGGTACCACTGTATTGTGCAATGTTTCAGAGACATTTTGTGCATCTCTTTTATCAAGGGCAACTTGATCAGAACTGAATCCTGAATATCGTAACCCAATTTCTGTACTGAGTGTAATTACCATAACTTTATTGTTAGGACAGATATTATACTTAAGCAGTTATTCTCCAATGTGAAAACTTGAGTGAGCCATGAAAAAATATTGGTATGAGGGTGTTTGCAAGCAGTGTTGCAGTGTTGAAAAACATAACATAAGCTTTAAAAAATATAATTTAAAAAAGATTTCCCGATTGTTACCAACTGTAGCATTTGTTGGCTTTACATTTTCAAGTGTACTTTTGTAACCATAAAGTCTAGAAACAAAGTTCAGATTTCTGGGTAGAAACAGTATAATAAAAATGCACACTGAGGCTGCAGAAAGAAACAAGAGGGTTTGTGAGAAACAAGAGGGTTTGTCAGTCATTTCCTTTCCTTATTTCATTAACACAAATTTGTCATGGAAATAATATGATTTTGAAATTATTTTGCTTGAAAACAGCTGTTAGCTTTTCAAAGGCAAGGAGGTTTGATTTTTTTTATGCTACACACATGCACAACTAAGATAAAATAGAACAATTCAATCCTAAGCATACTGCAAGCAGAT
The DNA here is from genome assembly GCF_964252035.2 of Podarcis erhardii. Classification (NCBI taxonomy): domain Eukaryota; kingdom Metazoa; phylum Chordata; class Lepidosauria; order Squamata; family Lacertidae; genus Podarcis; species Podarcis erhardii. The sequence goes on along the minus strand of NW_028292775.1, from coordinate 579 downwards.
AGGCCAGATTTGGATATCAAGCAGATAGATTTTTAAAAGAAACAAAAATATAAAACCTCCCAGACACTGAAATAAATTTTATTAAGGTTATACCCCAAATATAATCTGTGGAATATGAGATGCAACATGATGAGCAATATAAGACTTTATAAAGGCAAAGGAGTTTATTTTCTTTGGGTCATAAATGAGAGAGGGGGAAAAACATTTCTTATATAAAAAGTGCTTTGCTTCCACATTCTTGAAAGCATCTCAGAGGAAAGCTGCAAAGAGATGTAAAGGAAATTATTGTGCAGAACTGTTTTACATTTATTTTCGATAACTTACAGCAGGTGTTTTTTTAATAGGCATTTATGTAGAATAGACAAGAAAAATTCAAATAGCATCATTCACTGTATTTACGGGCTTGTGTATTCATAAATGATTATGAGATATGATGGTGAGATAATAAATAAATAATATAAATGTGGTGAAATTCAGTTTACACTTCATAATTTCTTGGGACAATAAGCAAAATACATTTGTAAATTCCTTTTTTTTTTTTTTTACTGGCTGTTGGAAACGAAGAGAGATTACAGGGTA